>NC_079190.1:458393508-458693508 GCF_029499605.1 Hyla sarda
GTGAGCATTTACACCCCACTGGCGTTTGACAGATCTTTGGAACAGTGGGCTGTGCAAATGAAAAATTACAATTTTCATGGATCACTGTTCCAAAAATATGTAGTTTCCAAAATGGGGTCACATGTGGGTATTTATTTTTTTGCATTTATGTCAGAACCGCTGTAAAATCAGCCACCCCTGTGCAAATCACCAATTTAGGCCTCAAATGTACATAGTGCGCTCTCACTCCTGAGCCTTGTTGTGCGTCCGCAGAGCATTTTACGCCCACATATGGGGTATTTCCGTACTCAGGAGAAATTGTGTTACAAATTTTGGGGGTCTTTTTTTCCTTTTACGTCTTGTGAAAATAAAAAGTAAAAGACAACACCAGCATGTTAGTGTAAATTTTTAATTTTTTTTTACACTAACAGGCTGGTGTAGACCCCAACTTTTCTTTTTCATAAGGAGAAAAAGCCCCCCAAAAATTTGTAGTGCAATTTTTCCAGAGGACGGAAATACCCCATTTGTGGCCCTAAACTGTTTCCTTGAAATACGACAGGGCTCCGAAGTGAGAGAGCGCCATGTGCATTTGAGGACTAAATTAGGGATTGCATAGGGGTGGACATAGGGGTATTCCACGCGAGTGATTCCCAAACAGGGTGCCTCCAGCTGTTGCTAAACTCCCAGCATGCCTGGACAGTCAGTGGCTGTCCGGAAATGCTGGGAGTTGTTGTTTTGCAACAGCTGGAGGCTCTGTTTTGGAAACACTGCCGTTTTTTCATTTTTATTGAGGGGGACAGTGTAAGGGGGTGTATATGTTGTGTTTTACCCTTTATTATGTGTTAGTGTAGTCTTATTAGGCTACATTCACACTGGCGGAGGTTTACAGTGAGCTTACCGCTAGGAGTAAGCAAGGAGTAAGTTGTAGTTTTGCAACATCTGGAGGGTTACAGTTTAGAGACCACTGTATAGTGGTCTCAAACTGTACCCTCCAGATGTTGCTAGGCAACTTACCGGCTTCGGTCGGATCCAGGGAGCCAGCTGCACGACATCGCCGGACTCCGATCTCCTCCACCGATGGTCGCCCGCAGTCTCGCCCGCAGGGTAAGTGATCGTCGGCACCGGTCCTCTGTCTGTTCCCTGTTCTGCCCCGCCTATTGTGGGTGGGCAGAATGGGGAAACCGAAAGTAAAGCCCCCCGCTCCCAATCTGCTATTGGTGGTGGCATCTAGACCACCAATAGCAGGGATAGGAGGGGTGGCACCCCTGCCACCTCACTCCTATGCCTTCAGGGGGATCGTGGGTGTCATGGACAACCGCGATCCCCATTATATTCCGGGTCACCGGGTCACCATAGACCCGTATGACCCGGAATAGCCCCAAATCGCAAGTGTGAATTCACTTGTGATTTGCGGTGATCGCCGACATGGGGGGGTCTGATGACCCCCCTGGGCATTTGCGCGGGGTGCCTGCTGATAGATATGGTATATGGACAGGTATGCCCTTGGTCCTTAAGGGATTAAAGGGGATTAAAGGGATTAATCAACTGGTGCCAGAAAGTTAAAGAGTTGCAGAAATCAACTGGTGCCAGAAAGTTGCAACAGCTGGAGGTCCCCTGGTTCATTGTCAAACATGCGCTAACCTATATTTCTGTTCTTTCATTTTTAAATTTCCCTTTCTCTTTTCTGAACAGGTTCAGTTTGTGAATGAAATGCATAGTAATTGCCGTGGGAATTTTTTTTTATTGATAAAACCACAGACTTAATTGGATAATTGCCGTTTAGAACGTTTGGACCCCAAAGGCTGTCCGGGCATGCTGAGAGTTGTAGTTTGCAACAGCTGGAGGCACCCTGGTTGGGAAACACTGGCTTACGTGCATGGTCAGCTTAATGCACACCCTTGTCAATATACTAGAAAATGATGCTGCGCAGGCATGTGAACAAGTGACAGCTTCTTGTTAAAGAGGTACTCTGGTACAGAACATCTTATCCCCTATCAAAAAGGATAGGGGATAAAATGTTAGATCCCCCTCTGCAGGGGGCCCCCGCAATCTCCGGGCCGGCAGCAGCGGCATCCGAAACAAGAGAGAGTGGAGCTCCTGTGTTCGTGACGCCACGCCCCCTCCATTCATGTCTATGGGAGATGGGGTGACGGCTAGTATGTAACTGTCACACCTTCCCTTATAGACCTGAATAGAGGAGGGCAGCGGCTTTAGTCGCCAGTCATCCGGCACGGAGCGAAGTTCGCTCCGTTTACGGATGACTGGCTGCTTTCCCGGCGATTCCGGGGGTCCCCAGCGGCGGGATCCCCGCAATTTAACATCTTATCCCCTATCCTTTTGATATGGGATAAGATGTTTTGCGCCGGAGTACCCCTTTAAAGGAGTGAACTGCATACTAATACCGCAAAAAGTTTTTTCTTTAGCCAACCCTAGCAAGATATGTGTCTGTGTGTTTAATACCTCAACCACAGTCCTCTGTCCACTAGCACATTTTTGCACTCACCATGACACTTTTCTATGTAGATTGTACTTTAGATTGTGAAAGATCTTAGATAGTAGGTTACTTAGAAACAACTTTAAAAAGTCAGTGTGAAAGATCTAAGATAGCATGATACTTAAAACAACTTCATAGTTAACACATAATATAAATATGGAATAAGGGACAATATTAAGAAACCATTGCTACTAAATGGCTTTTTTTTTTCAAATGTCAGTGTTTAGGAGAGGGGGCATTATTTAACCAAAACATTAGGCCCCCTTTACATGTGCATGCACAATTGATGAACACCAGATCCTAAACAACTTATGCACTTTTGTCATCAGTTGTGATGAGTTTAGGCCTGGTTCACTGAGCTGGATGAAGGACATATGTGAACTCAGCCTTACATTCATGTGCATACCTATAGAAGCCACAAAGGCTAAGGAGAAAAGAACATCGGGAAAATAATCAGAAGCTGTCTAATTCTTAGAATCATCAGATTTTACCCTATACAGCATAACGCTTGGCAAAGCATTATAATAGGTAAAATCTTTATTCTTACCATCCCTGGGGGACACTCCTGCCCCCAGGGATGGTGAGGATATGAATTTATAAACTCCTCCCTGCCGGCCCCGTAAGTAGTCCCTGGGCGGGGAGCTCCTCTCACCTAGTCCCGTTCTTGACCGTCAGCGATGCCCCCACTGTTTGATTGAAGGGCCAAGTCATCGCCTGCCAATGGGAACCCCTAAATTCTTCCTTATATAGTGTAGTGGGGGAGGAGTTGCCCCAGTTCTCAGAAGTGTGTGAGCTGAGAAACAGTGTGGTTAAAGGGGTACTCCGGTGGAAAACTTTAACTTTTTGGCACCAGCTGATTAAAAAAAAAAAAAACAGATTTGTAAATTAGTAAAAAAAAGTATGTGTGTCGGCGCACAAATAAGGGTAAAGATTAATTCCACTTACAGGAGGAAGGAGTGGACTGAATGAGAAGTAGAAATCACTCTTGTAGTTGCAGTAACTTTCTTCAATATTATTTAGCTTCTACTACAAAAGGGAGAAATGGCAATAATGAATTACAATGTAAACTGGTAACAACAATGCAACATTATTTAAGCTGAAAAGGTAGTTACAATTATATAGACTGTGCTATGTTGCTCCCAGGTTCAGCAGCGTTATTAGTAGCTGAAATAGTGACTGGTTCGTACCATTAAGATCCTGTGCAGTCGGTGGTTCAGAGGGGGGGGGGGGGGGGGTCACTGTGTAGAACGGGATATAAAACTAATGGGTCGGTGGGGTAAGGATGATAAAAGTCACAGTTGATACACACCCGAGGGTACTGACTACTTGTTGATACTTAAAGAGCGCTGCTAACCACTCACTGTTCCCAATACCAGCGCTGTAGTTTACATTAGATAGCGCGGCCTTAGATACATATGAAATAGCACCTGTCAGATCAGCAGTATGTTCGTTCCGATGATGGCGGGAAATAATGGTGATGTTAAAAATGTTCCCTAAATCCTGGAGATGCAGGAGATATTTCAGGAATACAGCAGGTATTCTGAAAGTGTTCCTTAAATCCTGGGGATGCTGGCGATGCTTTGGGAATACAGCGGGTATAAGCACCGGGAGGTAAGCTCCGGCCGGAAGCGTCTCACCGGTGCTACCACGCTGTTGGCTTTCGGATGGTTGACTGCAGCCTATTTGCTGTGCGTGACGTCACTGTATACAGCAGAGCACAAGGGCCAAAACACATCTAACGCGTTTCGATTGGGATGCCGATCTTCGTCAGAAATGAAGTGTGGATGCAGGTTGCAGCTATTTATGCCATTTCCCATTCAATAGTATGGAACTGAATCAGGTTCCTATAAGTCTCCAAACTTCCATGTTCCAGTTCCATTGTACTTGCTGTATCTCTCCCCAAAGACATATCCTGCTGAATATAAATGTTTATTACCCAGCCTTAAATTAAAGTTTGTATTTCATGTCTGTGATTTGCATCTGTAATTATGCAACGTCCTGGGATGATTCCTGTTTTTTTTCAAGAACCAGGTTTCTTTTCTTGTCGTTCGTGTAAAGGCTGTAAAAAAAAACAGCAAGTAAGAGATCCCCACAATTTGGGCTGGTGAGTTGTGATGGCTCCTTCAATTGTTCCATAAAATCACATATTAACTGCAAATCTAAAGATGTGATTTACGTTATAATATGTCCGTGTGACAAAATGTATGTTGGGAGAACTAAGCGCCTCCTATGTACAAGAATTGGGGAACACATATATAATATTGAACGGAAATTTTGGGGGCACCCACTATCCAAACATTTTGTGGAGAAACACAATGCATCGTTTGCACAAGCGGACTTCTTAGGCATTGAAAAAATAAAAAAAACACTGGAGAGGAGGAGATCACATAGCAGCTATGTCCAGAGCGGAAAGCCGCTGGATATTCAATCTGAACACCTTATCTCCGTTTGGTTTAAACGCAGATTTGGAACTATTTGCATTTCTTTGACCCCTTTTTTTGAATATTACATTGTATTAGTACACCTACTCACTTAGGTTCAATACTCTATGCATTGTTTCACTGTTTTTGGTTTTGACCCAGTTCACATTGTGCGTTTTTTGAGGTAGCGGTTCTGGTGCGTTTTTTTGCAGGAATCATCCCAGGACGTTGCATAATTACAGATGCAAATCACAGACATGAAATACAAACTTTAATTTAAGGCTGGGTAATAAACATTTATATTCAGCAGGATATGTCTTTGGGGAGAGATACAGCAAGTACAATGGAACTGGAACATGGAAGTTTGGAGACCTATAGGAACCTGATTCAGTTCCATACTACTGAATGGGAAATGGCATAAATAGCTGCAGCCTGCATCCATACTTTATCTCTGATGAAGATCGGCGTCCCAATCGAAACGCGTTAGATTTGTTTTGGCCCTTGTGCTCTGCTGTATACAGTGACGTCACGCACAGCAAATAGGCTGCAGTGAACCATCCGAAAGCCAACAGCGTGGTAGCACCGGTGAGACGCTTCCGGCCGGAGCTTACCTCCCGGTGCTTATACCGGCTGTATTCCCAAAGCATCGCCAGCATCCCCAGGATTTAAGGAACACTTTCAGAATACCTGCTGTATTCCTGAAATATCTCCTGCATCTCCAGGATTTAGGGAACATTTTTAACATCACCATTATTTCCCGCCATCATTGGAACGAACATACTGCTGATCTGACAGGTGCTATTTCATATGTATCTAAGGCCGCGCTATCTAATGTAAACTACAGCGCTGGTATTGGGAACAGTGAGTGGTTAGCAGCGCTCTTTAAGTATCAACAAGTAGTCAGTACCCTCAGGTGTGTATCAACTGTGACTTTTATCATCCTTACCCCACCGACCCATTAGTTTTATATCCCGTTCTACACAGTGATCCCCCCCTCTGAACCACCGACTGCACAGGATCTTAATGGTACGAACCAGTCACTATTTCAGCTACTAATAACGCTGCTGAACCTGGGAGCAACATAGCACAGTCTATATAATTGTAACTACCTTTTCAGCTTAAATAATGTTACATTGTTGTTACCAGTTTACATTGTAATTCATTATTGCCATTTCTCCCTTTTGTAGTAGAAGCTAAATAATATTGAAGAAAGTTACTGCACCTCCTGTAAGTGGAATTAATCTTTACCCTTATTTGTGCTCCGACACATATACTTTTTTTACTCATTTCATTTAGTTTTTTGTGGGTACGGCCAGGACCCACAAGTGTGTATTTGGGCAGCCATATTAGGGATACCATTCTTGCGCTAAGTATATATATATCTTTATATAAGATTTGTAAATTACTTCTATTAAAAAATCTTAATCCTTCCAGTACTTATTAGCTGCTGAATACTACAGAGGAAATTCTTTTCTTTTTGGAACACATAGCTCTCTGCTGACATGACCACAATGCTCTCTGCTGACACCTCAGTCCATTTTAAGAACTGTCCAGAGTAGGAAAATCCCTATAGAAAACATATGCTGCTCTGGACAGAGATGTCAGCAGAGAGCACTGTACTCATGATGTCAGCAGAGAGCACTGTGTTCCAAAAAGAAAATAATTTCCTCTGTAGTATTCAGCAGCTAATAAGTACTGTAAGGATTAAGATTTTTTTTTAATAGAAGCGATTTACAAATCTGTTTAATTTTCTGGCACCAGTTGATTTAAAAAAAAGTTTTCCACTGGAGTACCCATTTAAACAATTTGAAGCTAAGGAAGACATCCTTCTTTTTTATTTTTTAAAGATGTCAGATTCCTGGTTGGACCTGGAGGGGCAACATGTCTGAGTGGCAGCAATGCTTCTAGATGACACAGACTGATGGAGAAGGGGCTAATCCTCACTCATTGGGGGGTATGTATGAAGCTTTTTACCCTGTTGTTTTTTTGTCTGTGATTTGTCGCAATTTTTCCTTATGTCATTTTTTGAAACAAACAATTGCGCCAAATGGTTTAGAACAAAATCACTGATTTCACTTTATTAGTCGTGATTTCAGTTACAATCCTTCTTTGGTCTGGAATTCATTAATTGCGACTTTTCGATTTGGCCAAAGTTTAGGCGCAAATACCTTCATTTAGGCGCAAATCTACACCATGAATAAAGTGACAAAGAAAATATCTACAACAATAGAACATCCCAAAGTCAGATTTACTGCCTGGAATTCTGGGGTCTGCGCCTTTTGGAGGGCTACATTTGTGCCAAAATTACAAACTTGTGTACGACAATTGATAATTTTGGCGCAAATATGCTCCATTTGACGCAAAAAAACATACATAAAATCACACATTGCTACACCATTACTGATACATGTCCCCCATTATCTCTACCACTGTCAGATTGGCTTCCATCTCTATTCCTGCTCGCCTCGATAAAGACAGAAGTGGCTTTTGATGTGTCAGCAAGCTATCATACTTGGCAAACATCTCAAGACACGGTGAAAAAAAAAGAAGAGAAAGCAAGCTGCATGTTCTGGGCTTAGACTCTCAGCACACCCTTATTTTGCAGCACGCTCTGTTCTGAGACACAGAAAACAGCAGAGTTCTCCATATCAGAGGTCTTGAGCAAAGTAAAAAGGCCACCACCAGATTAGTGTATTTGATGTATCACTTTGATTCATCTAGTTAATGATCAGAGCAGAACACAGCCCTTGGCGCTGTTTTGTTTCTGTGAGCCTCCCTCCAGCTACGTCCTGCCATTAATTCACTGGCATGTGCCAACTCAGCATATCAAGGTCACTCCTGTCTTTCAAGGGGAACCTTTGGAGACATAATAAAACTGACAGAAAGTTCTTTTTTTTGCATGCTTTATGTTTTCTGAGTTCAACAGTAGCCGTTAATATCTGGAAGCTTATAGACTTTGTAATCCTGATGCTTTAAGTTTTTTTTATTTCTCTCTATTTTTTATTTATTTTTTTTTGCACTTTTGGAAGATACATTATTTGAAGATAAAATACTGACAGATTTATGCAATGTTACTTGGAAATATTTAATCTGCAGTAAATTGCAGATGCATGATGTCTCTTTCCAAAACAGCACTTTGCTGCCCTTGTAGATTGATCTTATTAAGTAGTTTACTTTTATGGTTTTCTTTTTGTTATTCGTAGGTGGGAGACCTGATATTGGTCACTTTGCATACTGTGGCAAGATTTAGCTTGCTAAAGACTTTTGGTAAGTTCTATTTTGGGGCCTTAAACACCACACACTTGCCCTCCGATACATGCGATGGTGATACAACCTTACAAACCGCTAAGGCCTTGTTCACATTGCTGTTGGACTCCGCTATTCGGAGTTCACTTGGCAATCCGATCAGAATAAATGGGTCTTTAGCGGAGAAAAAAATTGTGCAAGCACAATTTTTTTTTCTCTGCTAAATTCCTGCAAAATTACCGGATCACTGACGGACCCCATGCATGTAAATAGGGTTCAATGGGAAATGGTAGTAGCCTTTTGCTTACTACCTGTTTCAGGGTTTGATTGGCTCAAAAAAACAAAGAGCAAATTGGACCCTTAAAGGGGTACTCCGCCCCTAGACATCTTATCCCCTATCCAAAGGATATGGGATAAGATGTCAGATCGCCGGGGTCCCGCTGCTGGGGACCCCGGGGATCGCTGCTGCAGCACCCCGCTATCATTACTGCGCAGAGTGAGATCGCTCTGCACGTAATGACGGGCAATACAGGGGCCGGAGCATTGTTACATCACGGCTTCGCCCCTCGTGACGTCACGGCCCGCCCCCGTCAATACAAGTCTATGGGAGGGGGCGTGGCGGTCGTCACGCCCCCTGCCATAGACTTGCATTAAGGGGACGGGCCGTGATGTCATGAGGGGCGGAGCATTGACGTGACGCTGCTCCGGCCCCTGTATCGCCCGTCATTACGCACAGAGCGAACTCACTCTGTGCAGTAATGATAGCGGGGTGCCGCAGCGGCAATCCCCGGGGTCCCCAGCAGCGGGACCGCGGCGATCTAACATCTTATCCCCTATCCTTTGGATAGGGGATAAGATGCCAGGGGCGGAGTACCCCTTTAACAGGTTGGATGTAAATGGCAATGTGAACCTAGCCTAATCCCTAAGGGATTACAAAAACCTTCCTATAACATTGATAGTGAGGCTTTTCAGTATGCTTCCTTGGCCATCCCAGGTTTTCACAGTAGCCCAGAACAGCACAGGTGCTGAAGTCAGCTTTTTACTGGTCAATAAGAATAGCTGAGAGTAAGGCTGGGTTCACACTATGTTTTTGCCATACTGTTTTCAATCAGTTTTTCTAAAGAAAACCGTATGGCAAAAAAAACGGATGGAACAGTATGGGAAATAAAGTAAGCCGTATGCGTTTTTAAACAGTATACTGTTTTTAAAAGTGCATACAGTTCCGTCAGTTTTTATAGAAAAAAAACCCATACGTTTTTGAAAATTTTGTCCATTTCTAATGGGAGGGGTCTTGGGTGGGGACTTTAGGATTCAAATGCGCATGTGCAAAGTAAAAACGTATACGTTCTTCCCGTATGGAACCGTATACATGTGCGTTTCCCATTGACGTCCATGTTAAAAAAACGTATGCGGTTGCAGTACGGTTTTTAAACCGGAGACAAAATCGTGGTCAACCACGGTTTTGACTCCGGTTTAAAAACCGTACTGCAACCGCATACGTTTTTTTTTTTAACATGGACGTCAATGGGAAACGCACATGTAAGAATATGAGCTTATCACAGTCCGAAAATGGAGATAATGATGTATGTGAACTTAGGTCCATATATTGGACAACAGTATAATATATTTACCAGCTAGATGGATTGGCCAGATGAATCTGGCCAATCCATCTAGCTGGTAAATATATTATACTGTTGTCCAACATATGGTGTTTAGCCATATAGTACCTCAGCTAATTAATCGTGAGCTGCACATACCACTATTTTTATTTAATTTTTATTTTTGTTAAAACAAAATTATTTTTCAGTTAGAAGCAAGGGACATTTATCGGGAGCGGGTGCATGGAAAAGAAGAGACCTGCGGAGATCAGAACATTGGAAGACAGGTATAATGTACGGTATAATTTTATGTGATTTATTAATACATTATGTAATATTGAATGAATGAAGGCTGCATGAATGACTGATGTGTTTGATCGATGTGTTTGATTGACGGGTGATTTATGTATAACATGTCATATTGGTTATTTTTATTGTATTTTTAATGTAGATATTTATAGTAAAATATGTGATTTTAATATATACTTATTGTTAATAAATAAATTTTTATGTAATGCGTATTTTTTGAAAATGTAAAATATGTTAGATACGTGTTTTACGCTTGAGCTTACCCAGTGTTTCTGTTACTCCACAAACCAGGGTGCCTCAAGCTGTTGCAAAAATACAACACCCAGCATGCCCTGACAGCCAAAGGTTGTCCTGATATGCTGGGAGTTGTAGTTTTGCAACAGCTGGGGGCACCCTGGTTCGTTGGCAAACAATTTTCTGGTCCTGTTCTCCGGTCCTTCTTCCGCTTCCTGTGAGTCGAAGAGTCACGTGACGCTCAGCGTATCACCGGCCGCTGGGGACACAGCTGTGGCAGGTGATACGCTGAGCGTCACGTGACTCTTCAACTTACAGGAAGCAGAAGAAGTCTGGGACCGGAGAACGGGACAACAATATCAGAGCAACGGAGGAACGTAGGAAGGTGAGATAAAGTTTGTTTTGTTTTGCTTAGCAGCCCGGGTACAGAGGGTTAAAAAAAATGCACCGGAGTACTCCTTTAACTCAATTCCCTTGTTGATGCCTACCTCTAAATAAATCTAGGTGAACAAAAAACTATGCCTATCCTGTATTCCATATTTATTTTTAAAGAGTACCTGTTACGAAACTTAAAGGGGTACTCCGGTGGAAAACTTTTTTTTTTCTGTTAAATCAACTGGTGTTAGAAAGTTAAACAGATTTGTAAATTAATTCTGTTAAAAAATCTTAATCCTTCCAGTACTTATTAGCTGCTGAATACTACAGAGGAAATTCTATCCTTTTTGGAACACAGTGCTCTCTGCTGACATCTCTGTCCATTTTAGGAACTGTCCAGAGCAGCATATGTTTGCCATGGGGATGTTCTCCTACGCTGGACAGTTCTTAAAATGGACAGAGATGTCAGCAGAGAGCTCTGTGTTCCAAAAGAAAATAATTTCTTCTGTAGTATTCAGCAGCTAATAAGTACTGGAAGGATTTACAAATCGGTTTAACTTTCTGGCACCAGTTGATTTAAAAAAAAAAGTTTTCCACCAGAGTACCCCTTTAACTTTTAATATATTGTTGCTTTTGAAATTATAAGACACTTTGTTATTTACTTGCTGTTAAAATTCTCAACCTTTATATGTTTTTAGTGTGATTGAAAAAACGACCACTAGGTGGCTCTGTTCTGTTCCCTGTGCAAGTCAAACAGTTAGTTTGGTCTCCTCCCGGCCTGGCAGGAAAGTAAACTCAGGACATGCGTGTCGGGCATGGCGAGGCACAGCTATTTAATTTCCGTGAAACTAATCAGTTTCCCTTCGTTATACAAAGCTGCACCAAGTTAACACCATGTGACCTCCAAAATAACACCCGACCTGTAAAAATTCCCTCACATTTAAGTTATACTAAATTGTTGTAAAAGGTAAATTAGTTTTAATACAAAAAAAAATATCTTTTTCATCCCCTTCCATGCCTTGCTAACCATTTCTGCAAATGTTAAAAAGATTTTTGAAAGCTGCTTCACCTCTAAAATCTCTATAATAATCATAAGCTTGTATTCAGTTCAACTTAAATAGTGTTGAATTATCCTAGATTTCTCCCCACTTTCTCCCCACCCCCCATCCCTTTCAGCCATAGAAAAGTAGTGATACTATAACCTTAATCGGTTATGACCCCATATAAATTTATTCAACAAGTTTTCCAAAACCAACCTTCTGTGATCCAAACTGGTGAGGCTTATAAAATAAACCGAACCTGAGGAAGTGCTACCATTTTAATGATTGCCATTCTATCCATCATAGAAAGGGGGAATTTTTCTCAAACCTCAATTTTATTTTTAATTTTAAAGGGGTACTCTGGATCTAAGACATCTTATCCCCTATCCAAAGGATAGGGGATAAGATGCCTGATTGCGGGGGTCCCGCCGCCGGGGACCCCCATGATCTTGCATGCAGCACCCCGTTATAATCAGTCCCCGGAGCACGTTCGCTCCGGGTCTGATTACTGGCGATCACGGGGGCTGGAGCATTGTGACGTCATGGCCCGCCCTCGTGTGACGTCACGTTCCGCCCCCTCAATGCAAGCCTATGGGAGGGGCGTGACAGCTGTCATGCCCCCTCCCATAGGCTTGCATTAAGGGGCGGGGCGTGACGTCACAATGCTCCGGCCCCTGTGATCGCCAGTAATCAGACCCCGAGCGAACATTCTCCGGGGACTGATTGTAATGGGGTGCTGCATGCAAGATCATTGGGGTCGCCAGCGGCGGGACCCCCGCGATCAGTCATCTTATCCCCTATCCTTTGGATAGGGGATAAGATTTCTTAGAGCCGGAGTACCCCTTTAAATACCAATGGGTGGAGATGAATCTTAGGGAAGTACCTCAGGTTTTTGGAAAATTCTAACCCCCAGGTATTGAAAGGAATCATCTATACAAGTTTTGATGAATTCCCTCTCTGTACTTGTCACTCAACTGTCAGATGGGAGGGGTGAGTGCCTGCCAATTATACTACATTGTACACCACAGAGGTGGCTTATGGGCCATAAAAATATGACATATGTTGGGAGTGCTTCTTTAAAGGGGTACTCCACCCCTAGACATCTTATCCCCTATCCAAAGGATATTGCGGTGGTCCCCAGCGGCGGGACTCCCACGATTAGACATCTTATCCCCTATCCTGTGGATAGGGGATAAGATGTCTAGGGGTGGAGTACCCCTTTAAGGAGCCGTTTACATTCTGCCATAGTGGTGCGCCCAGTGGAATGAGGTTCTTTTGTCCCCCTAAAGGAAATGATTGCACCTTCTATTTACACAGAACATGTGCCTATCTACTTTTAAACGCATCTTAGGTCCTGGTCAAATATGTGTCAGGGATTTCTGTTGCCTTTTGGGATCATAGAAACAAAACAATGAAAACAATACTGGGGCCCGGGCTCTTGGGTGTTGGACACCAACAGCACCTCATGACTTTAAGGTTTAAGGAATCTGCAATTGAGGCTTCTAATGGAACCTGGAGGTGCAAACGTAAACATAGCCTTAAAAGTGTTGTCTATGATAAAAAAAAGAGCTGATTTCTTCCAAAAACAGCACCACACTTGTCCTCAGGTTGTGTATGGCATTGCATCTCATTTCCATGCAGACGTTGCCTTGACAGTGCCCGATAGGAAGCAATGTGTGAACTCCGCATAAAGAATAGACATGTCTATTTTTTATGCGGAGTTCACACATTGCTTCCTGTCTATTCTTTCTTCGGAATCCGGAATGAGGATTCTGCTGTGGAAATTTTGCTGTGTGCACAGTGCAGCATAATCCTATTGAAATCAATGAGACTCTGCTGCTGCAGAATTTCCATGCGGAAATCCACGTGGAAATTTGGCCGTGTGAACATAGCCACACTGTGTCACAGCCCTGTCCCAGTTGAGGATCCTCTGGTACGCTGGTTGTCTAATCCAACACACATCACTACCAGAATACACAGAGTTTGTTTGTAGTCTGATATTATGGAGACACTTAAAGGGGTATTCCAGGAAAAACTTTTTTTTTTTTTTTTTAGATCAATTGGCTCCAGAAAGTTAAAAAGATTTGTATATTACTTCTATTAAAAAATCTTAATCCTTCCAATAATTATCAGCTGCTGAAGTTGAGTTGTTCTTTTCTACTCTCTGATAGAGTACTTAGACAGAAAAGAACAATTCAACTTCAGCAGCTCATAAGCACTGAAAGGATTAAGATTTTTTTTATAGAAGTAATTTACAAATCTGTTTAACTTTCTGGAGCCAGTGGATATATAAAAAAAGTTTTTTCCTGGATAACCCCTTTAACCCCTTAAGGACCGTGGGTTTTTCCATTTTTGCACTTTCGTTTTTTGCTCCTTGCCTTTAAAAAATCATAACTCTTTCAATTTTGCACCTAAAAATCCATATGATTGGTTATTTTTTGCGCCACCAATTCTACTTTGTAATGACGTCAGTCATTGTGCCCAAAAATCTACGGTGAAACAGAAAAAAAAATCATTGTGCGACAAAAATGAAAAAAAAAACGCCGTTTTGTAACTTTTGGGGGCTTCCATTCTTACGTAGTAAATTTTTCGGTAAAAATGACACCTTATCTTTATTCTATAGGTCCATACGATTAAAATGATACCCTACTTATATAGGTTTGATTTTGTTGTACTTCTGGAAAAAATCATAACTACATGCAGGAAAATGTATACGTTTAAAATTCTCATCTTCTGACCCCTATTTTGGACTTTGGAATTTTTCTGCGCTTACGCCATTGACCGTGCGGTTTTATTAACAATATATTTTTATAATTTTCGACATTTCCGCACGCGGTGATACCATATATGTTTATTTTTATTTACACTGGGTTTTTTTTATGGGAAAAGGGGGGTGATTCAAACTTTTAATAGGGGAGGGGTTAAATGATCTTTATTCACTTTTTTTTTTCCACTTTTTTTTTTGCAGTGTTATAGCTCCCATAGGGACCTATAACATTGCACACACTGATCTTTTACATTGATCAGTGGTTTCTCATAGGAAACCAGTGATCGATGATTCTGCCGCTTGACTGCTCATGCCTGGATCTCAGGCACTGAGCAGTCATTCGGCGATCGGACAGCGAGGAGGCAGGTAGAGACCCTCCGGCTGTCCTGTAAGCTGTTCGTGATGCCGCGATTTCGCAGCGGCTATCCCGAACAGCCCACTGAGCTAACCGGCAGTTTTTACTTTCACTTTTAGCCGCGTGGCTCAGCTTTGAGCACGCGGCTAAAGGGTCAATAGCAGTACCGCGCGCTATTAGCGGCCGGGTCCCAGCTTCACTATGACGCCGGGCCCGCCGTGATATGATGCGGGGTCACCGTGGGACCCCGCGTTATATCACGGGAGCGGGACCAAGGACGTACTCATACTTCCTTGGTCCTTAAGGGGTTAAAGGGGTACTCCACTGGAAAACTTTTTTTTTAATCAACTGGTACCAGATAGTTAAACAGATTTGTAAATTACTTCTACATAAAAATCTTAAGTACTGAAAGGATTATCAGCTGCTGTATGCTCCACAGGAAGTTCTTTTCTTTTTGAATTTCCTCTCTGTCTGACCACAGTGCTCCCTGCTGACGCCTCTGTCCATTTTAGGAACTGTCCAGAGCCGTATAGGCTTGCTATGGGGATTTGCTCCTATTCTGGACAGTCCCTAAAATGGACAGAGGTGTCAGCAGAGAGCACTGTGGTCAGACAGAAAGGAAATTCAGAAAGAAAAGAACTTCCTGTGGAGCATATAGCAACCGATAAGTATTGGAAGGATTAAGATTTTTAAATAGGGATCATTTACAAATCTGTTTAACTTTCTGGCACCAGTTGATAAAAAAAAAAAAAAATGTTTTCCAGTGGAGTACCCCTTTAAGCTGTTTAAGAGTTTTATACATAAAACAATAGGACAATTTGAATACCGACTGGAACGGCACAAGATTTCATAACTGAATAATTTGTTTTGTTACTTTATTTTCAAGTAAATATATCCTTGTTTTATCTGTAGTATAAAATTGTAATATCAACAAGTCATCACATTATTGTATCCATTGGGTTGAGCCATATAAGGTCTATGCACCAGATTGGCACATTAACCACTATAGTGAGAAATACACACTACACACTGATGACACAACATTGCCAAATAGCACATATACTTACATCAATACTCATGTGATCCCTATATTGTAATGCTTTTAGATATGCTAAAAACAGCTGTGCTCCGTAAAAAGCTACTATATACTGTAATACCTAAAAAGTACTGACCCATGAGATACATCCAATACATAATCACATCAGTATCATATTCGCAGTGATTGGTCATGGTCTAACCCTGTGTTTCCCAACCAGGGTGCCTCCAGCTGTTGCAAAACTACAACTCCCAGCATGCCCGGACAGCCGATGGCTGTCCGGGCATGCTGGGAGTTGTAGTTTTGCAACAGCTGGAGGCACCCTGGTTGGGAAACACTAGTCTAACCACTAAGACCCCGAATTATCAATACTTTTGACATGTCTCAAAGACATGGTACACTTTGCAAGTGTTTTTTCTTAAAACATTACTTACTGTTGATCAGTGGGGGTCTCATCGCCCGATCAGACTCATTATAGGAGACGGGCTCCATAGACTTACAATGGAGCCCATCTCTTGCAATTACGGTTGCCACTTGGCCGATATTTTGGTATCCAACCAACCCTCCAACTCTCAGAATGTTGCACCATAACCTGTACCAGTGTTTCCCAACCAGAGCACCTCCAGCTGTTGCAAATCTACAACTCTCAGCATGCCCGGACAGCCATTGGCTGTCCGGGCATGCTGGGAATTGTAGTTTTGCAATAGTTGGAGGTACCCCTGGTTGGGAAACACTGACCTATACTATATACTACTATATGGTCCAACATGCTGGGAGTTGTAGTTTTGCAACAGCTGGAGGCACCCCTGCTTGGGAAACACTGACCTATACTATATACTACTATATGGTCCAACATGCTGGGAGTTGTAGTTTTTGTTTGAGGCAGCTGCTGGGCCATAGGATGTATCAGGGAATGCTGGGAGTTGTAGTTAGTAACTAACTGCAACTCCCGAATTTAATAAAAAAAAGCGATAAAAAAATCACATTGAAACAAAACTGATACCGTTAAAAACTACAGATCGGGGCACAATACTGTAAATGAGCCATACAGGCCCATATAAGGAGAAATCAAAAAGTTTTAGGGGTCAGAATAGAACAAAATTTCCCCCGCATATCTGTATCCCGTAACGTCACGCATATATAATTAATTATGCAAATGTAGCATGGCCAGTAGTTTTTTTTTGCAAGAAAGGTGGCAACCCTACTTGCAATGAGTCATATTGGAAGGCCAGCCAGGGAGTGAAGAGCAGAGCTGCACATTTCTACTGGCTATATCTAGAGATCTGTGGGGATCTCAACAATGAGACCCTTTTCGCTTCTCGGCCTTTTTGCTAAGATCAAGTGTAGTATCTGTTCTTATCAGTTTTCATGCTGGTGGGGATGGGTGCTGCATGGAGGATGCAGGTGTACCAGGGCTTTCCGGGGCTGGTTCTGAGGAATCAGTTTGACGGCTGCCCCGATGTGACCTGTTCCCTCCGGGTCTCGCCATGAGGATGAGATGGTCTAGAGCCGAGGTACTTTTGTGCCTCGGGGAGCGGTGACCCGAGGTGCCGAAACTCACTGGGAAAACTGGCTCACTGAGTTGAAGCACGGGCACCATAATCTCTTCACCTTGTGGCACTTACCTCTTGATTCCCGCCCTTCTGGCTAGGATCAGAGAAATTTTTATAGATCCGGCTGGATGTCCGGGCAGTATATCTGCACACATTCACTTATTTATTTCTTTTTGTCTCACTGTGTCACTTTTTGCGTGTTGTGTGTTCACAGGATTTGTCAGGATGCGGTAGCCCTTCTGGGTGTCCCTCCTGGTGGTCTAGGGGAGGTGTGTGTGGCCATTAGGTTCCGCACCTCCCTGCAAACACCCCGGGTACTTCTGCTTTGGCAGGGTACCTACCGTTATCGGCTCTGCTGGCAGATACCTTGGCTAACGCCAAGGGGGATGCCGGGAGCATTTGTGGTCCCCTAGTATCTTCGGCGAAAAGGGACATCGAACCTGGAACCTTGCAGGTACCTTTTGGTCCGGAGGCGAAGGGTAAGGTTTGTTGTGGGGCCTCTCTCCTATCGGAGAAGGGCTTGCGATAGACCGCATCCTTTGTGCACATTTTTTTAGTGTAACACGTTTGCACTTTTTCTTGCACTTTGGGGGAATCGAGAGCACGTTCCTCGGCTTTAGATAAAAAAAATAAAATAAAAATGAGACCCTTTTGGCTAAGATCAAGTGTAGTACCTTTCCTGTTGGCGGTGTGGAAGACCACCAAGGCAGGATGGGGAACCACACAGTAGGACGGGTGTATCAGGGATGGCTGTATAGTCAGCAGTCATCCCTGATGAGACCTGTTCCCTGCTGGATCTGGCCTTAAGGTTCGGGTAGAGTGAAGGCCGAGGTGCACAAGTGCCCTGGGAGTGGTGACCCCAGGGTGCCGGAATTCACTTGGGATTTGCAACCCCACTTGAAGGAAAGCATGTAGCACACACTTTTTCTCTCACTCTTCTGGGCACTCACGCTTAGTATCCCGGCCTTCCGGCTAGGATCGGGGAATTTTTATAGATCCGGACGGATGTCCGGGCAGTATTACACACTTCGCACATCCATTTGTTTATTTATTTTTGGTCAGTGTGTCCACTTTTTGTGTTTGTTTTGTCCACTAGGATTTGGCAGGGTGCGGTAGCCCTTCTGGGTGTCCCACCTGCTGGTCTAGGGGAGGTGTGTGTGGCCATGAGGTTCCTCACCTCCGTGCTAAACCCCATGGCATCCTTGCTTCGGCAGGATGCCAATCCGGTTTTACTGGTTCCTTGGTGACAGCTTGGTTAATGCCTAGTTGTCCGCCGGAAACACTTTCGGTCCCTGAGTAGCTTCGGCGAAAGGGGACATTGTACCTGGAACCTTGCAGGTGCCTTTTGGCCCGGAGGCGAAGGGTTTGGTTTGTTGGGGGGCCTCTCTCCTTTCGGAGAAGGGCTTGCGATAGACCGCATCCTCGTGCACGTTTTTTTGTGTGAACACTTGGACTTTTTACTTGCACTTGGGTGATTTGAGAGCACGTACCTCGGCTTTCAATAAAAAGAGACCCCGACTTGTATTGCTTCTCGGCCTTTTAGCTAAGATCAAGTGTAGTATCTGTTCTTAGATACTACACTTGTGTAGTATCAGTGTTTATTTCAGTGTTGGATCGGGCATCACTGATGTGGGACTGGTGAGGATGGGTGCTGCATGGAGGAGGCAGGTGTACCAGGGCGTTCGGGGCTGGTTTTCAGGAATCAGCTCAACGGCTGCCCCGATGTGACTTGTTCCCTCCGGGTTTCATCCTGAAGCTGGGAGGGTCTAGAGGCGAGGTACTTTAGTCCCTCGGGGAGTGGTGACCCCGAGGTGCCGAAACTTACTGGGAGTATTGGCTCACTGAGTGGAAGCACTGGCACCATGAACTCTTCACCTTGTGGCACTCATCTCTTGATTCCCGCCCTTCTGGCTAGGATCAGAGACATTTTTATAGATCCGTCCGGATGTCCGGGCAGTATACCTGCGCACATTCACTTATTTATTAATTTTTTGTCACTGTGTCACTTTTTGCATGTTGTGTGTCCACAGGATTGTTAGGATGCGGTAGCCCTTCTGGGTGTCCCTCCTAGCAGTCTAGGGGAGGTGTGTGTGGCCATTAGGTTCCGCACCTCCCTGCAAAAACCCTGGGTACTCTTGAATGGGCAGGGTACCAACCGTTAATGGCTCTGCGGGCAGATACCTTGGCTAACACCAAGGGGGATGCCGGCAGCATTTGTGGTCCCTTAGTTGCTTCGGCAAAAAGGGACATCAAATCGGGAACCTTGCAGGCACCTTTTGGTCTGGAGACGAAGGGTAACGTTTGTGTCACGATTCGGCTGGCAGGAGGTGGATCCTCTGTGCCAGAGAGGGATTGGCGTGGACCGTGCTAGTGGACCGGTTCTAAGTTACTACTGGTATTCACCAGAGCCCGCCGCAAAGCGGGATGGTCTTGCAGCGGCGGTAGTAACCAGGTCGTATCCACTAGCAACGGCTCAACCTCTCTGACTGCTGAAGATAGGCGCGGTACAAGGGAGTAGACAAGAGCAAGGTCGGACGTAGCAGAAGGTCGGGGCAGGCAGCAAGGATCGTAGTCAGGGGCAACGGCAGGAGGTCTGGAACACAGGCTAGGAACATACAAGGAAACGCTTTCACTGGCACAATGGCAACAAGATCCGGCGAGGGAGTGCAGGGGAAGTGAGGTATACATAGGGAGTGCACAGGTGAACACACTAATTAGACCAACTGCGCCAATCAGTGGCGCAGTGGCCCTTTAAATCGCAGAGACCCGGCGCGCGCGCGCCCTAGGGAGCGGGGCCGCGCGCGCCGGGACAGGACCGACGGAGAGCGAGTCAGGTACGGGAGTCGGGGTGCGCATCGCGAGCGGGCGCCACCCGCATCGCGAATCGCATCCCGGCTGGGGGCGGTATCGCAGCGCACCGGTCAGTAGATCTGACCGGGGCGCTGCAGTAGCGAGGATGTTGCGAGCGCTCCGGGGAGGAGCGGGGACCCGGAGCGCTCGGCGTAACAGTTTGTTGGGGGGCCTCTCTCCTATCGGAGAAGGGCTTGCGATAGACCGCATCCTTTGTGCACGTTTTTTAGTGTAACATGTTTGCACTTTTTCTTGCACTTTGGGTGATTCTAGAGCATGTTCCTCGGCTCTTAAAAAAAAAAAGAAAAAACAAAGAGACCAGACTTATCAAAACTTTTGACATGTCTGTGTGACGTCACTGGATCATCAGGCCGTTGACAATATTATGCTACATTGTTACACAAAGCAATGACAACAATGACATTTTGCAATTTGTATACCAGAATATTTATGTTCTATTTATGTCTGCTGGTTTTTGTGGTAGCTTGTTCAGCAATTTGCTAAAAATAACAGCAAAAAAAATTCTGTGGTTTGCAAAATCAATGCAAAAGTGCATAATTTTGTTGCCATCTTGCATATTTGCAGGATCTGTAGATAAGATTTTCTGCAAACTGCAGCAAAAAAAGTCACAAAACCGACGCGTCGTTACGCAGTACACCCAAACACATTTTGTTGGGCTGGGTTCACATATGTCCTGCGTCTGACATGGGTATACTCAGCCTAAATCTCGATGCAACTGATGCTGCAGCTGATGACACCGTGTATCAGTTGTCATCAGTTGTATGGCATCCGGTGTCCATTGATTTTGGCGTCCATTGATTCTGTTGCCGTCCGGCGTGTCCAACCATCCAGCGTCAAAATTGGGACTCTGAATGATTATGGACTGTCCCATTCAAATCAATGGGATCAGTTCTAGCATCAGTTTCTCTCTGGTGCATGCCAGAGGGAAACTAAGTCGGACAACTGATATATGTGAAGCCAGTCTTATATGCTTCTATTGGAGTTCTAACCAATAACAGTGCTGGCACTTTTATCCCTTTTCCATTATATTCTTCATGCTATATAACCTAAAACTTGGGCATTTACCTAACACCTCACATTCATGACGATAAGTACACTAACATTGATCTGTTCATGAATGTCCACATACAGTATGTACAGATGCCGCAGAGCCAAGTTTGACTAAAAATTTTTTTTGCAGGTAAACACAAATTAATTTGTCGTTGGACACAGCTTGTGATATCATGTGTTATTTGTGTTTTTAAATTGAACTGCATGTGTAAAAATACTGAATGCTGTCCATTTATTTGTTTGTGTGGTGGCCCGGTATAGGAGTTTTACCCCTGTACACTGGCTGCCCTGTCAGGCAACCTCCCTGCAGTGTCCCCTGGGCCCCCTGCACCTGTTCCCCTTGTATAGTTATCTTTATACTGTGTATTGTATATAAAAGTGTTATGTCTTTAAGAACTGTTGACATGTGATAAACCAGTGTCTTGTGATTTGTAACCCAGTGAGGTATCAGTGACCATGTGACCTTAGGGTGACCTATGGGACCCCTCCTAGTCTCCCCCATATAAGCCCTGGGAGGAACTAGCTCACTCTCTTGATTTCCAGTTAAGTCTTTGCTGAGGTCCAGTGAAGTCAAGGCCCAAGAGTGTGTCTGGAGTCCAGAGGAGGCCTCAAGTCAACCACGCAGTCCACAACCCCCAGGTCCCAGTCAGAGCCTGGTAAGCAACAAACAGGGTATAGTCAGTCTCAGTCAAGTCAGTCAAAGTCAACCTGTCTTCAGTCAGCATGGCCTGCATCAAAATTGTCCCAGTCCACAGCAAGTCCCAGTAAGCCCTAAGGTCTCTGAAGTCACTGGTCACCTCCGTATGCCTGGCTAAGCTGTATAGACTATTCCACCTGTCTAACTCAGTAAAGCTACCGTTGTTCCGTAACTTGGCGTCGGAGTCATAATTGCCCTCGTGCCTAGCCCAGGATCCAGCGGTATACCTTCGGGTGGTATTGAGGATAAACTAGGCCCTGGCATCATGAACACAAGGGGTTAATGCCATCTGCTCCTAGGACCATTCTATCTGCCCTCATCACACCCTCTACCACATTTGGTTAGGCCCCTTTCCCACTGAGGTTATGCCCCATCAGCAAACAACCGTCAGGCATTTTTTTTTTTTGTGCCTTAACGGACGTTAATTTTGATGGGGCACAACGGGAAACAACGGGTCTCGACAGATCCCATTTACTATTATGGGGTCCATCGGGCCCCATTGTTTTTTGATGGGAGTAGAGTGAGAAAAAAAAGTTGCATGATATATTTCTGCTCCCTCTATTCTCCCTGGGCTTCCCGATGGACATCACACTGCCATGTCACAATGGCAGTGTGAACGAAGCCTTACATTGCTATTTGTGTATGTACATTTAGAGCAACTGTTAGAGCCCATTCACACTACAGAATATCCGCCCGGAGAATCAATCGGCACTAGGACCATTTGAACATGCGCCATCTTTTCCGCATAGATTTTGCCAAAAGAGTGAACACGTTCATTCTTTCGGCAGAGTCCGGATTTTGAATTGTGGAATCCAGCAGAATCCCATAAAAAAAAATGAGAGACTACTGCACCAGAAATTTTTTCTGACTGCGTCTGTGATGTAAGGATAGGGTTAACATATGTCCAGGGATCCGGCATAGATTTCAGTTGTTAAATTAGGAGACGATGCTGCTGGGGACCCCCGCGATCTCTGGCACTAGTCATCTCTGCATGGAGCAAACTCCACTCTGTGCCGGATGACTGGTGACCACAACCGCTCCACCTCCTCCATTCATGTCTATACGAGGAGGTGTGACGGCTACGCCCTCTCCCATAGACAAGAATGGAGGGGGCATGGTGTGACGTCACAAACACAGAAGCTCCAAGCTTCCATGTTCCAGATGCCGTTGCTGCCGGCCCGGAGATCAACAGGACCCCCGTGATCAAACATCTTATCCCCTATCCTTTCCATAGGGGATAAGATATTTTTAGGTGGGGTACCCCTTTAAACCATGCCCATCAAACAACAATATAAATGTAGAGTATTATTAAAACATAGCTTTCAAATCTTAATTTAAAGATAAATTATCAACCATCTAGGTGAAGCTACAAATGGTGACCAAGGCTCAGAAATGTAGAAATTGTTTCCAAACCACCCAGTACATGACTTTAAAAGAACACTAATGAACGTGTCTTACTAAAGCATATCCCTACGTGTTTCCCACTGGTGATGCCAGGATCATCAGGGGATCAATTCGGAATTACAGTGACCCCCCGACCTACGATGGCCCCGACATACGATAATTTCAGAGGCCATCGCATGTGGAAGGCAGCATCAACATACGATGCTTTTGTACATCGGGGCCATGGCATAAACGGCTATCCGGCAGCACTGACTGCTTCATCTGCCACCGGATAGCCGTTTACGGTGCCCCGTGAGCTCTGGTGATGTCCCTTACCTGTCCTCGGGGCTCCAGCGCGTCCTCTTCAGGATCCCCTGCATCGTCGGCGCTCTCCATCGTCGTCATCGCGTCGCTGCGCATGCCGTCCCGTCATCCAATAGGAGCGGCGCGCGTAGCGACGTGATGGCAGAATCGGAGAGCGCGGATGCCAGGGAAGCAGAGGCCTTACCGGAGCGTCGTGGACACCTCAGGGACTCGGCGACAGCGATGGAAAGTGACATCCCGGGCAGCGGTGACGGTCCGGAGCGGCGGGGACAGGTGAGTACAACTTCCTCTAACAGTGGTCTACAACCTGCGGACCTCCAGATGTTGCAAAACTACAACACCCAGCATGCCCGGACAGCTTTTGGCTGTCCGGGCATGCTGGGTGTTGTAGTTTTGCAACATCTGGAGGTCCGCAGGTTGTAGACCACTGTCCTATACTTTACATTACACGGATCCCTCAACATATGATGGTTTCAACAAACGATGGTCCGTTTGGAACGGATTACCATTGTATGTTGAGGGACCACTGTATAAAGTAACATTAAACAGATAAGCATGGTACAAGATAAATTAAATAAATACAGTGGTCCCTCAACATACGATGGTCATCCGTTCCAAACGGACCATCGTTTGTTGTAACCATCATATGTTGAGGGATCCGTGCAATGTAAAGTATAGGAAGCTGTACTCACCTGTCCCTGTCGCTCCGGACCAGGTCCTCACCGCACCCGATGCTGTCTAAGGGGCTCCTGATGCTGTCCCGCTGCTCCGGTGTCTTCTTCGCGATCCTCCGGCTTCTTCCGCATCTTCTGCAGGGTCCGGGCCTCGCTTTCTGGTGACGTTATTACGCTGCTGCGCCGGCGCGGTGTGCGTAGTGACGTAATAACGACGCCGGAAAGCGAGGCCCGGACCCTGGAGAAGATGCGCAAGACACCGGAGGATCGCGAAGTGGACCCGGAGCAGCGGGAATAGGTAAGCGAACCTGCCAGGGATGCTTAAACTGCTATCCGACAGCAGCTTAAGCATTTTGCGCTGTCGGATAGCAGTTAATGCGATGGCCCCGACATATAAAAGCACCTCTGAAAGGCCATCGTATGTCGATTTTATCATATGTCGGGGCCATCGTAGGTCGGGGGGTTACTGTATAAAAAAAAACAGGGCCATGAAAAACAAAGAGAACAATGAGTAGGCTCCAGATGTAGCCACTTTACTGCACCTGCCTGGATGGAGTCACACATTGGCCCTCATTTACTATTCTAAACCCGACCTCTTTTGTCGGGTTTTTTTGGCGCATCTTTGTCTGCGCCATGTCGCAGATATCATGCGCCAGTCTGCGACACTATGCGACATTTTTTCCCGACGGACCCAATGTGGATTCTCCCAAACCCGAAAAAGGGGCGTAACCCGACATTTCTGAGCTTTCCTACGTATTTATTAAGGTTTCCAACCCGAATTTGTTGAATTGTTGTGGATTTTTTCCCGACAGCTCAGAGGAGTTGGAAACCAAAACCTACAAAACCCACATGCGACAAACAAGATGCGACATAATAATAAATACCAGGGGAAAAAAGCAGTCGGGTAAGAAAGCAACATAGACTTACAACCCGATTTTCTTAGTAAATGAGGGCCATTGTGCATACGGCATATATTTTAGCTACAGAGGCCCAAACACGTAAGCATCCCCTACAAATTCAGCAGGGCTTGGCACTTGCTTTTGTTTTTTCAGAACTGCCTCTAAATCTTTATTGACTTCCATAATTCTAGTTAAACACCATCAACTGCATCAAATAGTTTTGTAATGACGAATTCAGCTCTGCTACATCTTTGTTCTATAAATTTTGACAGAATTTGTACATAAGTTCTTACCTTTGGCTTTTGGGTTTTCTCTTTGTCTGAGACATTTGAGGGCTTTCTTTTTAGCATTGCGCATGAAATAGGTACAAGGCACCAGCTTCACGGAGAGCAGCGAGCGCACAAATGTGTAATTTCAAGCTTCCTCAAGTCATCGGATGTGACACCACACGACCGCGCTGTACGAGCAGCTGTTATGCAATGCACACACTTCCTGTCAGCCTTAGATTTCGCTGATTTTAGTGTCATTCTTCTTAATCTTTCACACAACGTACAATTCTGGGCAATGATTATGTTTGTGTATTATACCGGGGAGCGCCACTTTTGTTCTCAGTTTGTGTATGGTATTGCAGCTCACCTTTAAAGGGCATATTTTGGATAAAAAATACACAACAGCTTTCTTCCAGAAACAGCGCCTCAATTGTCTTCAGTTTGCGTGTGGTATTGCAGCTCCGTTCCATTGAAGTGGATGGAGTCAAGTTGTAATACTGCACACAACCTGAGGACAAGAGTGGTGCTGTTTTTTGATGAAAGTAATAATGTATTTTTAATCCTGGATAACGCTTTTAAATGCTAACCTAGGGGGAGATTTATCAAAACCTGTGCAGAGGAAAACTTGCCCAGTTGCCCATAGCAACCAATCAGCTTGCTGCTTTCAGTTTTATGAAGGCCTGTGAAAAATGAAAGAAGCAATCTGATTGGTTGCTATGGGCAACTGGGCAAGTTTTCCTCTGCACAGGTTTTGATAAATCTCCCCCTAGAGCGTACTTATAGAATTGCAGCATGCTGTCTATTTACTGTAACATACTGTTTCCCCCAGTCTCTATTTTACATATAACATGAATCTACATAAAAAGTTGAGTGACTTTGTAAACACGTTACATTACTTTCTGAACATTTTGTCGGAGGCAGTGGTCGCGATGTCACGGTCACGCCCCTCATGATGTCACACCACGCCCCCTCCATTCATGTCTATGGGAGGGGGCGTGTCGGCTGACATGCCCCCTCCCATAGATATGAATTTGTTTAGTACGCTGGGTGCTGCGGGAGAGTGCGGGGGGCCCAAGATGTCTAGTGGCAAAGTACCCCTTTAAGTTATACCAATTGGGAGTTACAATCTGTATTATAGTCCACAGCTGCACTCATCTCCCAACATTTCATAGTGACGTAATGTCTACATTCAGGTTCCAGTAACCATTGGAGGAATTATGAATACAGCTCTGGAATATAATACAGCTGGAACTTAGTTGCTGCTTCTTTTCTCTTTGCTAAACTTTAACTTTTGTTTTGTCTTTTGCTTTCATTTTATATTATTACATTGTATATAATTCTTCTCTTTCCACTTATTGCATCAGTTTTTCTAACTATAGAAGACTGAATATAAAGTTTTACCTTGTCCACACATAAGTTTCTGAACTCCTTAAAACTTCACGTCCACAGTATCGTTCTCTGTTATGTATGTGAGATACTTGAGGTTTTCTTTCTCTCGCTCAGTACATTATATTAAGTACTATGTATTTGAAGAATGTGCAGAATTTTATGTCAAGCACAAAAGACTATTATTATTAACCATCAATTGCAGCACAACGTACAGAGTGGAAGCTAACTGAGCTTCAATAATGACATATAATACCTGTTATTAGGCTCAGTCTCTATAAGTCAGGGCATACTTTACATGCCACCTAAGTTACACTTACTATAACAGTCACTTAGTGTTTCAACTTTACTCCACAGTGACTTGTTCACATGTCGGTCACAATAAAATCAAAAACGAAATATTTTCCTAAAAAAATACATGACAATCACAAGAAATCCTGTAAGGTCAGACATCTTGCGAGCGCTGAAAGTGGTCTGCAACAAGTTCTACTTTCACTGTACTGTATTTACTTTCCTGCTCTCTACCTGTGGTATCCCAGCACCAAAGGCTGTCCTGTGGGCTGCGGACCTCCTCAAGCAGACCTGCGGCATGGGTGTTGGGACCCCCTATGTGATTGACCGCTGCGTTTCAATTGTTCTAGCACTTTATCCAATGTTTATAATATGTTTAATATGCACTGTGTTATATGTTATTTATGTGTTGTACGTTTAAGAGTGAGGAGCAGTATAAACCCATGTGACCCTGCCTGACCAATGGGAACCCCTAAATTGTTAGCTATATAGAGTAGGGGGGGAGAGAAGTTGCCCAAGTATAAGTCTAGTTTCAACTGAGCACAAGTGTGGTAAAGGTGTGAGCAGTATGTGGAGACGCTCTGAAGGAAGTCCGGAACAAATCTCTTCTCAAGTCTTATCCAGCCATTCTGCAAGGACGCCCCACACAGAGGAAACTTAAGCCCTGGCGGAGAAAGTCACAGGACCTTGCCAAAACCCTAGCGACCTGGAAAAATCTTCAGTCTCATATCAAGTCAGTATTAATTCAGTGGGTGAAAAGCACCATAAGTCCCAGCATTGCAACAGGGCTTCCAAGGGGTTACACTGCATCCTCTCCACTCTGTACCATACTCTTGGCTTGTAATAACATCTGCATGAGCTCAGTAAAGACAGTTATCCGTAACCCGACATAGGTGTGTTTCTTTACTCCCCGTGTCTGGCCCAGGGAAAGCTGTCTCCAACCTTGGACCGTGTATGGGCTAATGGTGCCCTGGCGTCACAAAGTGATCAGCTGTTCCTAGCACCCCCAGTGGCACCACATACCGCTTCTGTGTGTACTGGACTGATCTCTGCCTGTACTGTATGTGGTGTGCTGATCTCTACTTGTGCTGCATGTGGTACATTGCTTTCTACCTGTACTGCATGTACTGTGATACTGTCCGTACTTCTCCATACCTGTATTGTGCTACCTAACTATATTACATGTACTGTATTGATCTAATTCTGAGTTACATTTTCTGTACTTACCTGTTCTACATGTCCTGTACCATTGTCTTTCTGTCCTACATGTACTATCTGTACTGTACAATATGTACTATACTGCTGTCTATCTGTAGTACGTGTACTTTACTGCTGTATACCTGTACTATGTGTACTATACTGATATCTACCGTCTTTCCCTGAAAGTAGCACATCCCCTGAAAAGAAGGCCTACTTTACATTTTGTCTACTGGCGAACTATAAGGCCTCTGTCACGATTCGGCTGGCTGGAGGTGGATCCTCTGTGCCAGAGAGGGATTGGCGTGGACCGTGTTGGTGGACCGGTTCTAAGTTGCTACTGGTATTCACCAGAGCCCGCCGCAAAGCGGGATGGTCTTGCAGCGGCGGTAGCAACCAGGTCGTATCCACCAGCAACGGCTTAACCTCTCTGACTGCTGAAGATAGGCGCGGTACAAGGGAGTAGACAAGAGCAAGGTCGGACGTAGCAGAAGGTCAGGGCAGGCAGCAAGGATCGTAGTCAGGGGCAACGGCAGGAGGTCTGGAACACAGGCTAGGAACACACAAGGGAACGCTTTCACTGGCACAATGGCAACAAGATCCGGCAAGGGAGTGCAGGGGAAGTGATGTATAAATAGGGAGTGCACAGGTGAACACACTAATCAAGCCTGCTGCGCCAATCAGTGGCGCAGTGGCCCTTTAAATTGCAGAGACCCGGCGCGCGCGCGCCCTAAGGAGCGGGGCCGCGCGCGCCAGGACAAGACCGACGGGGAGCGAGTCAGGTAGGGGAGCCGGGGTGCGCATCGCGAGCAGGCGCCTCCCGCATCGCGAATCGCATCCCGGCTGAGAGAGACATTGCAGCGCACCCGGTCAGCAGGTCTGACCGGGGCGCTGCAAATGCGAGGAAGTTGCGAGCGCTCCGGGGAGGAGCGGGGACCCGGAGCGCTCGGCGTAACAGCCTCCCCCTGAAAATAAGGCTTCCCCCCCAGAAAATAAGGCGTCTGACCTCATGGTAGCAGCAAGCTCTCTGGATGACGAGTGACTGATGTCAGGGCCGGTTTGAGACCTAATGTGGCCCTGGGCAAAATTAAAAGTGGGGCCCCAAAAGCCGAACAAGTCAGTTACATTTAGTTAATTCAGATTTTGTGGAGAAATGATCGATGTCATTGCAAAGAAAAATTGGTAGTGCATAAAGCAAGCCCTCATATGGGTCTGTAGGAAATCTGAAAGCGTTATGGTTTTAGAAGGTGAGGAGGAAAAACCTTAAGTGCAAAAATAGAAAAACGCTGAGTACTGAAAGGGTAAAAAGATTAGGAGCACAAAGTGTATGTCCCTGTAGACACACAATATTTGCTAGACACACACAATACCGCTATATTGTTCCAAAATAAAAACCACGAAACATAGACCAATATTCTTACATGCATAACAAACAGTATATGAGCCTCTCACTGCCAGCACTATGTAAATTAACCCTGCAGCGAGGCTCAATCCTCGATGTTGCAGGGCTACACTGCTTCCCCCAGCTGCAAATGCTGTAGCAGCCGCAGGGGACCCTCTGGAGGACAGTGGCCCTTGTCAATTGCCCAGTTTGCCATGCCCTAAGACTGGCCCTGCCTGGCGTTGCGCTGGGGGACATCACTCGTCATCACAGAGCCCACGCCACCACCAGGACCAGCTGCCATCTGCTGCTCTCTCTGCCTGGACGGAGTCTGACTGTGACTCAAAGACTGACAGAGTGAGTGAGGCAGGAGTCGGGCAATGTGTGTGGAAGTGGCACAGACACACAGGGCTGCCTGTGGGGGGGGGGGGGGAATGTCTGGTGAGGGAGGGCTGGTAAAGGGGGGGGGATGTCTGGTGAGGTGGTGGAGGGGGCAGTTATGCTGGTTTGTGATAACAACTACTATACAGGTAATACTTTTCCCTTTTTTTAAAAAATAATATAAGACACTGTCTTGTTTTTGGCAAAATAGGGCATCTGTACTGCATGCACTGTACCTGCTCTCTACCTGTACTACTTGTACTGTACTGCTTTCTACATGTATTGTACTGCTCTCTACATGTACTGTACTGAAGAAGATCCAGTGTTTAACATAGAAAGTGATGCACCCGCTCCCAGTGCCTCTAAATTATCTTCTTATGTTCTGGATTACTTATATACTGTATGTGCTATTTTAATGAAGTTACAGGGGGAAGTTATCTGTGTGAGTTCCTCTCCACAACTTCTTTTTTTGTCCAGAAATAGTCTATTTTCTGTCAATGGGCCGTGCCCGGTAGCGCAGTATTCACAGGAATAGCGAGGAGCATTTTGAGCCACAAATGCCTGAAAAAAAGGCCAAAGGGAAAAAAATGAGAGAAAAAAACTGTATGAACACAAAAATGTCTGAAAATAAGGTTGAAAATAACTTAGCCTGAGAATCATACAGTAGGTTACTATGGAACACCTACATCTGTGATATTTCACGTCCTGATAAAATTCCCTTCAGGTTGTACCATACAGTATGTCTGGTGGCTCCTCAAAGAGAAAACTGCAGTTTTGTTTGAAGAATTATCATCAAGTATAAAACAATGTTCCTCCACCAGTGTGCCTCCAGCTGTTGCAAAAACTTCAACTCCCAGTATTCTGGGAGTTTTAGTTTTGCAACAGATGGAGACAAACTGGTTGGGAAACATGGAAAATGGTAGGTGATTTTCTGTGGGTCAGGCTGGTGATCACATGACCCTAAATCAGTGTTCCCAATCCTGTGGCTCATGAATGAAGAAGGCTGTCAGGCCATGCTGGGAGTTGTAGTTTAGTAACAGCTGGAGAGCCACGGGTTGGGGAACACTGCTGTAAATGTGGTGACCCACGGTGTATGGCGGGACCACGGGGTGTAGCGGTGTAGGTGGTGGGATCAGATGGCATTAACCCCTGAAGCAAGATGTTGTTAACCCCTAGTGTTCGTGACGCCAGGATGTAGTTGTATGGCATAGAGCACTGCTGACAACCAACCCAGAAACGGCATATATTAAATGAAAGTTCAAGGCAGGTTTTGATGCAACTGGAACTTTACTGAGGAAGGCAGTATAACGTTTCCTACAGATAGCCAACTTCCACAGAGTTGACCGGGACACAGGGAACCTCTCAGGCTTGCTTGGACTTGTAGTAGTAATAATGATGATGCGGCCACTGTGCTACTGTTATCACTTTGGTAGGAACAGTAGAGACTTGACTTGTAGACATAGAAGACTTACAGATTAGATGTGGCTGCAGACTTGTAGGCTTTGGCCTAGCTGGACTGGATGTAACTTGTACAGGACTTGTGCTTGCTTCTAAGAGAGCAGGAACTAAGAGACCTAGGTGTAGAGACTACAGCCCCTTATATATCAGGGGGCTGGACTAAAGCCCATTGGTAGCTGGTTGCCTGTGGTTACCTGTGCCTTGGAACTCTGGGTATCAGGTGATCACATATCACATGACAGATCACATGACCTTAGGAAGGTCCAATACTGTTCAACCCCTTAAGGACGCAGGACGTAAATGTACGTCCTGGTGCGGTGGTACTTAACGCACCAGGACGTACATTTACGTCCTGTACATATCCGCGGGCATCGGAGCGATGCCCGTGTCATGCGCGGCTGATTCCGGCTGCTAATCGCAGCCAGGGACCCGCCGGCAATGGCCGACAGATCAATACAGATTCCGGCATCTGCGGCAGTACGCGATTTCAATGAATGATCGGATCGCGCGGGGATCCGATCATTCAGAACGCCGCGCGGAGGTCCCCTCACCTTCCTCCTTCCGGCTCCCGGCGTCTCCTGCTCTGGTCTGAGATTGAGCAGACCAGAACAGAAGATAGCCGATAACACTGATCTGTTCTATGTCCTATATGGGAACTATTCAAGTGTAAAAAAAAAGTAAATCAGTGCGTAAATGTACGAACTATTAAAATAAAATGTTAATGATCCCGTACGGTGAACGGCGTGAACGTAAAAAAAAAAAGTCCAAAATTGCTTCTTTTTTAATACATTTTATTAAAAAAAATTATAAAAAATGTATTCAAAACTTTTTATATGCAAATTTGGTATAAAAAAAAAGTACAGATCATGGCGCAAAAAATGAGCCCTCATATCACCGCTTATACGGAAAAATAAAAAAGTTAGAGGTCATCAAAATAAAGGGATTATAAACGTACTAATTTGGTTAAAAAGTTTGTGATTTTTTTTAAGCGCAACAATAATAGAAAAGTATGTAATAATGGGTATCATTTTAATCGTATTGACCCTCAGAATAAAGAACACACGTCATTTTTACCGTAAATTTTACAGCGTGAAAACGAAACCTTCCAAAATTAGCAAAATTGCGTTTTTCGTTTTAATTTTCCCACAAAAATAGTGTTTTTTGGTTGTCATTACAAAGGACAACTGGTCGCACAAAAAACAAGCCCTCATACTAGTCTGTGGATGAAAATATAAAAGAGTTAAGATTTTTAGAAGGCGAGGGAGAAAAAATTAAAACGTAAAAAATGTAATTAAGGCCAAAATGGGCTGAGTCTTTAAGGGATTAAACATCTTAATAACCTTTACACATAGTTTGTATTCACTGTACAATACCTATAATAAATGTACATAATGTACAATAGAAACCATAATAATGACCTAGGGCAGTGGTCTTCAAACTGTGGCCCTCCAGATGTTGCAAAACTACAATTCCCAGCAGGCCCGGACAGCCAACGGCTGTCTGGGAATGCTGGGAGTTGTAGTTTTGCAACATCTGGAGGGCCACAGTTTGAAGACCGCTGACCTAGGGGATTCTGCAGGAGAGCCCTGTGGACTTGAGGGACTCTACCTGAGGGGACTTTAGGATTGTACAGAACCATGTTCTGTACCGGGACACAACATATATAGAAGAAAACTGCTCATATATCACTGGTACAGGATGATTTGGGGCAGTTCTCATAAGCAACCTATTACCTTCCAAGGAGAGATCTAAACATACAATAAAGGCAGTCTAAAATATTGCAATTCATTGCCGAAAATAATAAATAGATTCTTTTTCAGGGTTTATGTAGATGTTCTCTTTTGAAAAAAAAAAGTTGTTTTTGTTTTTTCACACATGAAATATGAAGAAGCAAAAAACAAATTAGTACAAAAGCTAAAATAAAACATGGGAAGTATATGACATCTGAGTAATATTTTCATCAAAGCCAAAAGCAGGAGATTATTTTCTTTCATCTTTGAAAATGTTCTCATTTCATGCATGAGATGTGAGCACTCCGCAGACGCTGCCGGTTTAATGCGCCTCTTCCCAAACCTGTGGGTATCTACTTATCTCCTGCATTCTGACTAAATCTTTCATTTACAGACACCTTAATGCCTTCTGACTGGGGATCGGATCTTATGCAAAAAAAAAAAAAAAAAGTTGTCATTATTGGTAATCTCTCCAGTGGATTTATATGGATTTACAACTCTACTAACATTCTTTTTTGTTTCACTACTGTTTAATAAATAAAAAACGGAAACTTTCTTCTTTACACTAAATATGTTGTCAGGCCAAGTTTGATCAATTTTGGTTTTTGCTGTGAAAAAAAAACAAACAAACAAAAAAAAACCTGTTTACAAGATCTCTGTTTGCATTCTTTGAATAGGAAGCTTCATAGATGCCGATCACAGTGGAGATCAGAGCCCCCCATTGGCCCTTTACATATTTTTGATGACCAGAATACCTGCTTTTTATTTTCACTTATGGTTCTATTCACATTTAAGTGTTAACTGCCATTCTTGCGATTGAAAAATAGTAAAATGGGCAGTTGTCTAAGGTCCTATTTCCTGGAAAAAGGGGTAGCTAGGCCAAACTTAAAGGGGTACTCCACCCCTAGACATCTTATCCCCTATCCAAAGGAAAGGGGATAAGATGTCTGATGGCGGGGGTCCCGCCGCTGGGGATCCCCCGCTGTCTCGGCTGCGGCACCCTAGACATCTGGTGCACGGAGTGAACTTCGCTCTGCACTGGATGACTGGCAATGTGGGGCGGAGGCTCATGACATCAATGTCACGCCCCGCCCGTGATGTCACAGCCATGCCCTCTCAATGCAAGTCTATGGGAGGGGGCGTGATGGCCATCATGCCCTCTCCCATAGACTTGCATTGCGGGGGCGTGGCCGTGAAGTCATGAGTGGGTTGCGGCCATGATGTCACGAGCCTCAGGCGCTGAACCCAATGCTCTAAACGAACGTCGGGTGCAGCAAGGAGATCACGCGGGTCCCTAGCGGCGGGACCCCCACATCAGACATCCTCTCCCCTATCCTTTTGATAGGGGAAAAGATATATAGGGGTGGAGTACTCCTTTAAGTCCCCTGGCTGTAGTATTGTAAACTTTGCTAGATGGTAATTTGTCTGTTGAAAGTGCTGAAGGCCTATATAGCTGTGTTTTCTTACATTGCACATATATTCTTGTATTTATGGTAAAACATGAATACACTGAGATTCTAGCAGCATGTAGAGGGTTAAAGTTAAAGCAAAAAAAATTTTGAATGGCAGAATATGATCAAATGTCCAAGCTCCTGTCCAATAAATGCAGAAATTGTTCCAACTCTACCTCCCTAGCCAGGGATTGGAGGTGGAAACCGTTTCTCTGGTTAGTCAAGTTGCGACTTTACTCAGAGGTGCACAGATTGCTCTGTATCCCCTGTCACACCCCAAAGGAGACTGCAATCGGAAGCTTTAGGTGTAGTTAAAGTCAGGCACACCTTAAACAAATAGATCTTAATTCCTTAGTCCTATCTACAAGTGAAAATCCAAGACAATTGGCCTAGCAAGTCCCGCCGCAAGGGTAAAATAGCTCTAAAGAAAGAAGTACAAGAATAGGGGTAGCATTGGAGAGAAGGTATTCAACGACTCCATAGCAAAAGAATACTGGGTGCCAACTGCATCCAGTCCCAGTCCAATTACATACCGCTAAGTCAGTGGACTACTCCTGGATGCACCTAAGATGATGTGTGTCAGCATTGGCTATAATATGTAAGTGGTGGGAGGTTCTACACATTTACCACAGTTCACCACCTTCCCTAATGAAGATCCTTAAAGGGGTACTCCACGCCTAGACATCTTATTCCCTATCCAAAGGATATTGTGGGGGTCCCGCCACTGGGGACCACCACGAACTCCCTGCTGCACCTAGCTTTCATTAAGAGCGTTGGATGCAGCGTCGGACTCTCATAAAGTCACATCCACGCCCCGCTTGTGACGTCACAGCCACGCCCCTCAATGCAAGTCTATGGGAGGGGGCATGACGGCCGTCAATTCCCCTCCAATAGACTTGCATTGAGGGGGCATGGCTGTGATGTCACGAGCCTCCATCCCACATCGCCAGTCATCTGGCATGGAGCGAAGTTCGCTCCATGCACCCGATGTCTGGGGTGCCACAGTCGAGATCACGGGGGTCCCTACCGGTGGGACCCCCGCGATCAGACATCTTATCCTCTATCCTTTGGATAGGGGATAAGATGTCTAGGGGCTGAGTACCCCTATAACAGTAAGCACAGTAACTTAGGACACTGAGCTAGTGCAACAAAGTTAGTTTATATCTACAGAAGTCTTATTCAAGTACAAGATTAAGAAAGTACGAAAGTAGACATATAAGCCTGCACTAAAGAAATCTCTAATAAGAAGTAAAGCCCAATAAAATGTCTTATTTCTGATAACAAACTCTGGCTATCAAAAAACTTTTTCCGGGGCTTTGTGTAAGGGGAACAGCTTGGTGTTGGTTGGATCCATGGAGGACCAAAGGGTTAGAACACTCAAGCCATGTGACGCATTAGGGACTACTACCCTTATCCTTGACCTACATTACAAATCTCCTAGATCACCACATTGTAATTCTATAGAGAAGAAGAATGGTAACACCATGGTGTCAATGTATTCATATATTTCTAAGAATTTTTGTTTGTTACTTCATAGGACATTCAAGTATTTGCAACACAAGATGGGACAGGGGAGGTCACATGTTGTCTTTAAAAGTGCACAGCTAAATAAAACTTTCTCCTTTAATTCACATGGATGAATTAAAGGGGTTTTCCGGGCAAAAATATTTTATCCCCTATCCAAAGGATAGGGGATAAGATGTCTGATCGCGGGGGGCCGCTGCTGAGACCCCCTGCGTTCTCCCTGCAGCACCTCCAGTTTCGGAAACCTGAATCTCCAGTTTTGGAAACCTCCAGGTTTCCAGGACTGGGGATGTGACATCACGCCATGCCCCCCCCATTCATGTCCATTGGAGGGGGCGTGACGGCAGTCACGCCACCTCCCATAGACATGAATGGAGGGGGTGTGGCGTGACATCAAGTTCCCAGTCCCGGAAACCCGGAGGTTTCCAAAACTAGAGACGCAGTCCCGCATAGAATGCAGGTGCTACAGGGAGATCGCAGGGGGTCTCAGCAGCAGGCCCCCCGCGATCAGACATCTTATCCCCTATCCTTTGGATAGGGGATAAAATGTTTTTGCCAAGAATACCCCTTTAATATATAAAAATCCTATAAAAAAAACATTAAAATAAATGAAAAATATTGACGCTTGCTATTAAAAAATGAATGGAAACATCAAAACTACTTTAACCAAACAGAAGAAAACAGAAGTATTCGAGCGAGTGGCCATATTTCCTCCTGCTTCAGCAATTCATATAAGAATTCCCCCGCACACACGTGTCTGGGATGATTCATCTCACACAAGAGCGTTAGATCTCGCGAGCTGAGCCTCAAGCAGGTAGCAGGAAATTTCCATAAACAACAAGTGCTAATATTATAAATGAAGAAATTCTGTTGTGTTCCTTCTGTGGGGCACAATTTAGTAAGTTTTCAGAAAATATTTATGAGCAGTTTTTTTTTAGAAACCAGAAGTTTGTTTACTGTAAAAGATAAATATTGGTAAATGTTTTGGGATATTTGCATAAATATATAATTACAGAGTGAATATTGCCGTTACATTCCAATGGTGGGGATGGGAACATCTTTGTACACTATTCAGCCTAACAAGATAGCGGGCATTCATTTTAGGAGCCATCCAAATTCATTATAAGAGCCATTCATATGCCCCAAAAGAATTGAATGAAAGAGATGGTACATGCGCAAAAATTTAGAACACCAAATTGATTAACTTCCGTTTGACCGGGTCATTAAAAAAAATTATTCACAGTTGCGCCTAGAGGTCTAAATGAAATTCTTAAGACCATAATATAAAAGAAAGTGCTAAAATGTATCTAATATACTGGTCCTATAGTCCGCACATTTCCTGTTAGAAGGGGTATTCTACCCATAGATAATTTATCCCCTATCTGTCCCCCCCCCCGTGATCTCCGTGCAACACCCGGCATTCTGTGCCAGGCTGCTGCTCTAGAAACCTCTGAGTTTCCGGGACTAGAGGCGTGATGTCCCGACACATCCCCTCTATTCATGTGTACGGGTGGAATAACCCTTTAAAGGGGTTATCCAGGAAAAAACTTTATTTGATATATCAACTGGCTCCAGAAAGTTTAACAGATTTGTAAATTACTTCAATTAAAAAATCTTAATCCTTTTAGTACTAATGAGCTGCTGAAGTTGAGTTGTTCTTTTCTGTCTAAGATGACACGTGTCTCGGGAACCGCCAGTTTAGAAGCAAATCCCCATAGCAAACCTCTTCAACTCAGTGCAGTTCCCGAGACAAGCAGAGATGTCAGCAGAGAGCACTGTTGCCAGACAGAAAATAACAACTCAACTTCAGCAGTTGATAATTATTCAAAGGATTAAAGGGTGGCTCCCACCATCCCTTTTTTTTCCCCTCTCTGTCCCTGCCTATTTCCCATCTATCCCTAACCTCCTCCCTGCCTAATTTTTTTTTTTTACTATATAAAAAATGCAGTTTTGTCTGCCTGGTAGTGTGCTCACTACCAGGCAGACTTCCCCAGCAGGCGTGACGGCACTGATGCCTGCTGGGGCTGACTTCCGCCCTTAGTTCATCTACACAGGGTGCCTCCAGCTGTTTCCCCACTACAACTCTCAGCTTGCCCTGACATCTATTGGCTGTCAGGGCATGCTGGGAGTTGTAGTGGGGAAAAACTGGAGGCACCCTGTGTTAAAAACAATACATGGCCGCGGCGCAACCGCTCCCCCCTCCCCTGAACCCCGCTTCCCCTCCCCTGAACCCCACTACCCGAACACCCCCCCCCCAACCCCCCAGGCATATCAGAACAGTGCAGCGATGGCAGCGTCGGGCAGCGACAGGCTGGACAGCAGCGACGGGATGCCGGGAGGCGGGGCCGGCGTGCAAGGCCAGGGAGCAGGGGAGCCAATGTGCGCTTCTTCTGTACTCAGCGCTCGCTCCAGCCTGTTTCATTGACAGGCGGAATCAAGCACCGCAGTGAGAAAATTCCGACTCATTGCCAGGCTTCAATGAGTCGAAATTCACTAGTGACGTCACTGCCGAATGCATTCGGCCACTAAAAGGGCGACCCCTAATGGCCGAATTTAAAAGTGATTTTAAACAGTTTTAAAATCACGTTTTTTAATTAAAGTATATTAGAGATATGTTGTAGTAATTAAGTACTACAACATATAAAATTTCATGACAGTGCCCATTTAAGATTTTTTTTATAGAAGTAATTTACAAATCTGTTTAACTTTCTGGAGCCAGTTGATATAAAACTTTTTTTTTCCTGGAATACCCCTTTAAGTCTAGTTTTATTATATTATTCAAGTATTTTTGTTGTCAAGTCCTTTACCTACCAGTGTTGTTAATGCTCTCTTTCGGGCACTTACTCCGGACTTACTCCGGTCATATATATAGAAGGGTTAATATTACCAAGTAACTCTCCACACAGTAGTGGCCGATAATTGAAGCCTTCGCTCTGGCAAACAGCTACTGCCAATTGAAGTCAGCCATGAGGCAATATAATTATTATACTGGTAAAACCTGGATTGCCCATATGGGCATTGCTTATTGTCCATTGTAGCCAGTTCTATATTCATCCACCTAGTGGAGCCGGTTCTATATATCTGTTTATCCATCAGGCTAATAGGTCCATAGCAACCAAACCTTTATCTGATTCTTTTTATATGCTGTTTTTGCTTCATTTATGTTTTTATTTATATGCTGTTGTTTTGATTTACCGATATCTAAGTGTTATACTTATTATTTTGTTGGACGGACATTGACCCGGTCAACCAGAAGTAAATAAATTAGGATTTTTTCCCGCACATGTACTCTCTCTTTCCTTCATTTGCCTGATGAAGAACCCAGCCGGGTTCAAAATTTGTGTTGCACAATTTGAATAATAAAATTAAGAGTACTTTTAACTATAAGTGCTTGGTTTTCTTTTGGGAGTTCCGTCCATTTTGGAGATTTTTTCCATACCCCCTCCATTACTAATAGGATTCTTTACTCCATGTCCTCCCGAAACTTGCCCTTGGAAGTATCGGGAGGACATGGAGGCTGCTGCCCATCTTGCATACAGATCCCTCACAACCCAGCGAGTCTACGGGCAAGCAAAGGAGTTGTACCCTCACCATCACATCATCCCATAAGCAGGGTTGCATTAAAAAATGAAGTATTCGCACCTGATCATATTGCACTAGGAGCGCACCTTTTTTCTATTTTATTTTCACATGGTAGCATTACTTGGCCCTGTGTCATGAGAAGAGAGGGGTCTCCACTCATTGTTTTAAGACCGTGACTTTTTTACTTATACCTATACCTCCATATGCACCACCACCCACGGAGTGCTGACAATCTATCTATACTATTGATCTCTGTATATGGCTCTATTGTTTAGGTGCTGTATGAACCTGGTAGCATTACTTAAAGGGGTACTCCGCCCCTAGACATCTTATAAGATGTCTGATCGCGGGGGTCCCGCGATCTTTCGTCCCCATGGTCGGGATGGTATTAGCCTGAGGGCCTCCAGCGGTTCCGGAAGCCGTTACAGGTGGGTGCTGCATGGTAGAATACGGGGGTCCCCAGCGAGGGGACCCCCGCAATCAGACATCTTATCCACCATCCTTTGGATAGGGGATAAGATGTCTAGGGGCGGAGTACCCCTTTAACCCTGTATCATGAGAAGAGAGGGGTCCTCCACACAACATTTTAAGACCGTGATTTTTCTACATATACCTACCTCCACGTACACCACCATCCATGGAGTGCTGACAACCTATTTATACTATGTATATGGCACTACTCTTTAGGTGCTGTATGAACCTAGTCGCATTACTTGACCTTGTATCATGAGAAGAGGGGGGGGGGGTCTCCACACAACATTTTAAGACTGCGTAATGTATACAGTATATAGCAAGCTTATGCTCTTCTTATATTTCCTTAGATGATATTACCACATCATTATGTAAAAAAAAAAGTAGAGTCACCTTTTCCCGGACGTCTCTTTTATTCCATATGTAATCTGTGAACATTATCTATTTAAAGGTTATTTTATTTGAAACTACAATTCTAGGGTTTCTGAGAAATAATCTGATCCTCAGTCTGACAGAACTGAAACTGAACAAGTCAACCTCACCTCACTGCACATACTGTGTATCATATAAAAGGTCACCAGCTTCTCTTTAAATTTTAACACCATAAAGGATCTGGACACCTTTGACATGAAAAACGTTTTAGTGGTTGACCTTAGAATAAAAATGGTGCACTAAGGCTATGTTCACATCACATTTTTGCAACCTGTCAAAAAGGTTTGCCCATTTATACAGTGTTGCTCTGGCAGCATGCCTATTTGGCTTAAAGGGGTACTCCACCGAAAAACATCTTATCCCCTATCCAAAGGACCCCACTTTCTCTGGCACGGAAACCTACTCACCCATGCATGAAGTGATCTCTGCTCTGTGCCGGATGACTGGCGACTACAGCCGCCATGCCCCCTCCATTCATGTCTATGGGAGGAGGCGTGACGGCTACGCAGTAGCCGTCACGCCCCCTCCCATAGACATGAATGGAGGGGACATGGTGTGGTGTGAATGGAGGGACATGGAAGTGAATGGAGGGGACGTGGTGTGATGTCACAAACACGTAAGCTCCAAGCTTCCGTGGTCCGGACATTGCTGCTGCTGGATAACAGATTTGTAAATTACTTCTATTAAATGGCTATTACTATTACTTATTAATGGCTGTATACTACAGAGGAAATTTTTTTATTTTTGGATTTCTTTTCTGTCTGACCACAGTGCTCTCTGCTGACACCTCTGTCCATTTTAGGAACTGTCCAGAGTAGGAGCAAATCCCCATAGCAAACCTCTTCTACTGTGGAGAGTTCCTAAAATGTACAGAGGTGTCAGCAGAGAGCACTGTGGTCAGACAAAGGTAATTCAAAAAGAAAAGAACTTCCTGTGGAGCATACAGCAGCTGATAATTACTGGAAGGATTAAGATTTTTAAATAGAAGTAATTTACAAATCTGTTTAACCCCTTCAAAGGGAACCTGTCACATTGACAATTCAGTCGAGTCTGCCCAATAATCTGAATCTTATCAATAGTCCCTGGCCCTATCTTATATGAAGGACAGCCTTATGCCTAGCCCATGCATGCTTAAAGGAAAACTGTCAGCAAATCCCCCCCCCCCCCCTCTGGCACTAACCAGAGGTAATGGCTGGCAGTGCAGGGGACACTGATCAATATGATGCCTACCATGCCTGAATCCGCCCTGCCGTTCACCCGTTATCTTCATTATTCCAGATATGCAAATATAGAAACATGGAATGTGTCGGCAGATAAGAACCATTTGGCCCATCTAGTCTGCCCAATAATCTGAATACTATGAATAGTCCCTGGCCCTATCTTATATGAAGGATAGCCTTATGCTTATCCCATGCATGTTTAAACTCCTTCACTGTATTTGCAGCGACCACTTCTGCAGGAAGGCGATTTCATACATCCACTACTCTCTCAGTAAAGTAATAATTCCTTATATGGGCTTGTACTTTTTGATCAAAAATGTATACTAACAACCTGTTAGTTTTTGATATTATGCTGAGAAGCAATCAGATCATTATACAAGATTGTAGATGTGCACCATGTCTGCTTTTCTACCCGAATTCACACTGTGATTCTATCCCCTCCTTTTTCTTTGTTTTAACATGTGCTGCACTCTTCCCCACCCCCTCAGCCCAACCCTATATAAGCAGTAGTTAGCTGCACATGGGCCATTTCTTTCCTAGCTGCCTCCCAGTCTGACTGGGAGAGCTTGGTAAGTGAGCTATTACATCCCTGTTCACACTGGTGTGGTGCTGTGCGGTGTCCGTTGCTGCCGTGGCGCCGTGTCTGCGGGAGGGTGCGGCTCATAGACTGGTTTGAGTGGCATTGGGGCTGCTCTGCCGGTGGGTCGCTCCCCCCTGTGGGCATTGGCGTCGCGGCGGTGGTGGTCGCCGCCCGGTGCTGCGCCATTTTATGCTAGGGACGTTAGGGACCCACTCTGGATAGGTGGCCTTGACGTGGCGAGTGGGCTTGTACTTTTTGATCAAAAATGTATACTAACAACCTGTTAGTTTTTGATATTATGCTGAGAAGCAATCAGATCATTATACAAGATTGTAGATGTGCACCATGTCTGCTTTTCTACCCGAATTCATAATTCCTTATATTACTGCAGAAACCTTTCCCCCTTTAATTTAAAACTATGTCCTCTTGAGGTAATTTTTCTTCTTTTAAATATGCTCTCCTCCTTTACCGTGTTGATTCCCTTTATGTATTTAAAAGTCTCTATCATATCCCCTCTGTCTCTTCTTTCTTCCAAGCTATACATGTTAAGGTCCTTTAACCTTTCCTGGTAAGTTTTATCCTGCAATCCATGTACTAGTTTAGTATCTTCTCTGAACTCTCTCTAGAGTATCTATATCCTTCTGGAGATACGGCCTCCAGTACTGCGCACAATACTCCAAGTGAGGTCTCACCAGTGTTCTGTACAGAGGCATGAGCACTTCTCTCTTTCTACTGCTTATACCTCTCCCTATACATCCAAGCATTCTGCTAGCGTTTCCTGCTGCTCTCTTACATTGTCTTCCTACCATTAAGTCATTTGAAATAATTACACCTAAATCCCTTTCCTCAGATACTGAGGTCAGGGCTGTGTCAAATATTCTATATTCTGCCTGAGGGTTTTTACGCCCCAGGTGCATTATCTTGCACTTATCCACATTAAATTTCAGTTGCCAGAGTTCTGACCATTTTTCTAGTTTGCCTAAATCCTTTTCCATTTGGCGTATCCATCCAGGAACATCAACCCAGTTACATATCTTTGTGTCATCAGCAAAAATACATACCTTACCATCGAGACCTTCTGTAATATCACTAATGAAGATATTAAACAATATTGGTCCCAGTACAGATCCCTGAGGTCCCCACTGGTGACAAGACCTTGCTCTGAATATTCTCCATTGACTACAACCCTCTGTTGTCTGTTACTCAGCCACTGTCTAATCCACTCAACAATAGTTTTTCATATTGCAAACCATGGGATTTTAGATGTTCCACAATGCTATCCTTTAGTAGGGTTTCCATTAATTTCCCCACTATTTTACATAATGATACAGAAGCTTATAGTTGAAACACTTGGAGAATGACACTAACTTACCTAGGGACAGACACCATAAAGAGAGTGACCCTGGGCATTAACATTACAGGGGCCTAAGTCAGCAGCACCAGTTCTTGTGTCTGTCCAAGTCCTGACTGCTTGACCAACTCTGCCCCAGTTTATGATACAACATTCCTATAATGCTCTGTTTGTACATGACACTTTCTGGGCCAGTTCTGTTTTTAAAGAGTACCTGTCACCAAACTAAACTTTTAATATATTGTTCCTTATGTAATTATAAGACACTTTGCTATTAACTTGCTCAACCTTGATATCTTGTTAATGTGATTGAAAAACGGCCACTAGGTGGCTCTGTTCTGTTTCCTGCACAAGTCAAACAGTTAGTTTGGTCTCCTCCCAGCCTGGCAGGAGATCAAACTCATGAAGTGCGTGCTGGGCATGGTGAGGCCACAGAGCTTTTTAACCCCTTAAGGACTCAGCCCATTTTGGCCTTAAGGACTCAGACAATTTAATTTTTACATTTTAATTTTTTCCTCCTCGCCTTTTAAAAATCATAACTCTTATATTTTCATCCACAGACTAGTATGAGGGCTTGTTTTTTGCGCGACCAGTTGTCCTTTGTAATGACATCACTCATTATATCATAAAATCTATGGCGCAACCAAAAAACACTATTTTTGTGGGGAAATTAAAACAAAAAACGCAATTTTGCTAATTTTGGAAGGTTTCGTTTTCACGCCGTACAATTTACGGTAAAAATTATGTGTGTTCTTTATTAGGAGGGTCAATACGATTAAAATGATACCCATTATTACGTACTTTTGTATTATTGTTGTGCTTAAAAAAAATCACAAACTTTTTAACCAAATTAGTACGTTTATAATCCCTTTATTTTGATGACCTCTAACTTTTTTATTTTTCCGTATAAGCAGCGGTATGGGGGCTCATTTTTTGCGCCATGATCTGTACTTTTTTTTGATACCACATTTGCTTATAAAAACTTTTAATACATTTTTTATATATTTTTTTTAATAAAATGTATTAAAAAAGTAGGAATTTTGGCCTTTTTTTTAATTTTTTTTCGTTCATGCCGTTCACCGTATGGGACCATTAACATTTTATTTTAATAGTTCGGACATTTACGCACGCGGCGATACCAAACATGTCTATAAAAAATTTTTTTTACGCTTTTTGGGGGTAAAATAGGAAAAAACGGACGTTTTACTTTTTTATTGGGGGAGGGGATTTTTCACTTTTTTTTTACTTTTACTTTTACATTTTTTTACATTTTTTTTTACACTTGAATAGTCCCCATAGGGGACTATTCATAGCAATACCATGATTGCTAATACTGATCTGTTCTATGTATAGGACATAGGACAGATCAGTGTTTTCGATGATCTTCTGCTCTGGTCTGCTCGATCACAGACCAGAGCAGGAGACGCTGGGAGCCGGAAGGAGGAAGGTGAGGGGACCTCCGTGCGGCGTTATGAATGATCGGATCCCCGTAGCAGCGGGAATGCGGGCGATCCGATCATTCATTCAAATCGCGCACTGCTGCAGATGCTGGGATCTGTATTGATCCCGGCACCTGAGGGGTTAATGGCGGACGCCCGCGAGATCGCGGGCGTCGGCCATTGCCGGCTGGTCCCTGGCTGCGATCAGCAGCCGGGATCAGCCACACATGACACGGGCATCGCTCCGATGCCCGCGGTTATGCACAGGACGTAAATGTACGTCCTGGTGCGTTAAGTACCATCTCACCAGGACATACATTTACGTCCTGCGTCCTTAAGGGGTTAAGCAGGAGGGGTGTTAGGAGTAGTTAGGGTATATAATCTGAGTTAGTTGAGAAAATATGGTTTGATGACAGGTACTCTTTCAGACTAGTTCAAATCAGCACAGGTGCTGAAGACATCTTTTCACTGAGCCTTAAAACTAGTAAGGCTAAGAGAAACCTGACGCTCTGATGGGAGATTTATTCCTGAGGGATGACACTTTAAAAGCGGACATTTACCTGTATGGATAACAAATTTGTTGAGTGTTTTGTTGGGTGACTTGTAGTAAGCCACCTGTACAAAGAGTTAAGAATGTTTGTATTAGTTAGCACTGGACAAGCAGGATTTATTGCAGTGTGAAGGCTGTATTTGTACTGTTGCCAGAAAATAGTAGACAGCAGAAGCCCTCCTAAAATATTACTACTGGGTTCTATAGAGATGGTATAATCTGGGGCTTGGATTACAGTATATTGTAGGAACTATATAGCAGTATAATGTGGGCTCTTCAAGGAAATATTGTTTGATACTCTATGTGATTTGCACACTCTCTTGTAGTATTGTGTGAGCTATGTACTATATGTCAGTATGGTGTTAACACATTATAGCAGTATTATGTGGGCAGAAATTACTAGAAACACTTAGGCCCCAAGTTACTACCCCAGACACCACCAGTTATGTCTGCTGTTTACAAATGGAATATTGACACGTATTTCCTATGACAACGTAAAAATAATAGTGTCATGATGAAACGAATGATAATGCAGGAGAGAAGCTCATTGTTTCAATGAAAGAAACATGTAAACTGGTGTGTATATATATATATATATATATATATATATATATATATATATATATATATATATATATATATATATATGAAATATCTGAGGTTTTCTCAGCAGCCCAACCTTCACTGGCCACATTTCCTGTCACAGAGCGCTTCTTGCTAACACAAAGGAAACCAATCTATCATGTCCTCCTAGCAGAGTCATTTCTGTCATAAAGTTTTAGTGGCCCTCTGTATTCATTATTCCATGACACAGTCATGACCTGCTCATATAAAACCTAATATATGTTTAAGTAAACTTTCCAAATATAATATAAGGAGGGAATTAACCTCTGTAAAGAACATCTTTTGATTTATAGGGTTTGTTCACACTGAGGAATTGACAAGGAATAAATTTGGATTGAAAATTTGGCAAATCTGCCATCTTCTGCTTGACACGAATCGGCACTGAAATGGTGCGGAAATGGTGCATAATTTCATGTAGCAAAGGAAATCAGGAGGAGGATCAGGAAATGCTGACGGAGTTCAGCCACATTGGGGTTTGATCCACAAAAACTCCACAACAATTCTGCTCCAAATTCATTTTGTCAGGAAAAATAAAGTCCCATAGATTTTTCCACCAGAAGAATAAACGTTTTCTATTTTCTGGCTTAACCCCTTAAGGACGCAGGGTTTTTAAATTTTTGCATTTTCATTTTTTCCTCATCACCTTCTAAAAATCATAACGCTTTCAATTTTGCACATAAAATTCCATAGGATGGCTTATTTTTTGCCCCACTAATTCTAGTTTGCAGTGACATTAGTCATTTTTCCAAAAAAATCTAAGACGAAACGGCAAAAAAATTTATTGTGCGACAAAAATTGAAGACAAAATGCCATTTTGTAATTTTGAGGGCTTCCGTTTCTACGCAGTGCATTTTTCCGTAAAAATGACACCTTATCTTTATTCTGTAGGTCCCTATGGTTAAAATGATACCCAACTTATATAGGTTTGATTTTGTCATACTTCTGAAAAAAAGCATAACTCCCTGCAGGAAAATGTATACGTTTAAAATTGTCATCTTCTGACATCTATAATTTTTTTTATATTTCATCATACGGGCTGGTATGAGGGCTCGTTTTTTGCATGATATAAAAAGTGACCAAAAATACGCTATTTTGGACTTTGCAATTTTTTGCTCGGACGCCATTGACCGCGTGGTTTAATTAACAACATATTTTTATAATTCGGACATTTCCGCACGTTCATACCACATATGTTCATTTTTATTTACACTATTTTTTTTATGTGTAAAGGGGGGTGATTCAAACTTTTATTAGGGAAGGGGTTAAATGACTTTTATTAACTTTTTTTTTTTTCACTTTTTTTCCGCAGTGTTATAGCTCCCATAGGGGGCTATAACACTGTACACACTGATCTTTTACACTGTTCACTGCAAAGCCATAGCTTTTCATTGATCAGTGTTATAGGCAGTCGATTGCTCAAGCCTGTATCTCAGGCTTGGAGCAATCAATCAAAGATCGGACGCGACGGAGCAAGGTAAGGGGACCTCCGCTATCGTGCTAGCTGATCGGGACATCGCGATTTTATCGCGATGGTCCCGATCAGCCCGACTGAGCTGCCGGGAAGCTTCCACTTTGATTTTAGACACGGCGATCAACTTTGATCGCCGCATCTAAAGGGTTAATAGTGCGCGGCACAACGATCGCCGCGCAGGGTCACGGCGTTACCCCGTTTTATTTACCGGGACCGGGCGTAGGGTGTACAGGTACGCCCTACTTCCTTAAGAGGTTAAAGAGGTACTTCGATTGAAAACTTCTTTTTTTAAATCAACTGGTGCCAGAAAGTTAAACAGATTTGTAAATTACTTCTATTAAAAAATCTTAATCCTTCCAGTACTTATTAGCTGCTGAATACTACAGAGGAAATACTTTTCTTTTTGGAACACAAAGCTCTCTGCTGAATCACGACCACAGTGCTCTCTGGTGACATCTCTGTCCATTTAAGGAACTGTCCAGGGCAGCATATGTTTGCTATGGGAATTTTTTCCTACTCTGGACAGTTCTTAAAATGGACAGAGATGTCAGCAGAGAGCACTGTGCTTGTTATGTCAGCAGAGAGAACTGTGTTCCAAAAAGAAAATAATTTCTTCTGTAGTATTCAGCAGCTAATACAGAAAGGTGCTAAGCCATGTATTCTACAAGGATGGATACTGTGATAAATATTCATGAGCAGCCATTTTGATTAAAACACAGATTTTCAGAAAGATCACATTGTGAGTTATATAATGACAACAAATTTGCCATTGCAAAGAATATACAGCGGGTGAAATAAGTACTGAACATTTTTCTCACTAAATATATTTCCATAGGCACTATTGACAACATTTTTACGAGATGTTGGCAACCAACCCAAGTAATCCATACATGCAAGAAACCAGAACAAATAAGAAATGACACAGGAAAAAAATATTAAACACCTGAAGAAAGAAGAAAGGGAAGTGCAAAAAGGCATGGAAAGCCAAGACAACAGCTGATATTTATCAGTAATTAAAAAGTAATCCAGCCCCTTGTGAGTGTAAATTAACATCAGCTGGTTCAGTCCCAACTCATGGCCTACAAATAGATCTTATTGCCAAGGTTTCACACAAGATACATCTCATGATGGGTAAAAGCAAAGAGCAGTCTCCAGACCTTCACAACCTAATTATTGCAAAACATAATGGGGGGCATTTACTAAGGGGTTTAGTCAGTTTTTTCTGACTATTTTTGGCGCAAAATTGTCGCAATTGCGCCTACCCTATAAATTGTGCGACTTTCCCTAGCAAGAGCTAGAAAGTAAAAAAAAAAATTCCCGCTTAATTTACGCAAGTTTTCAGTTTTTACTTGCAGTGGTCAGGAATTTATTAACTGAGACAGTCGCAGTTGCGCAATAAACTGTCGCAACGGCCATAAAAATTGACTAAATTTACTCCAGCTCCAACATGGAGCAGGAAAAGCTACTGCCGCCCGGGCTCCGACATACTTTCTCCTCGCTGCCCTCACTGCACTACCGGGACACTACAGTGATTTATATCCCCCCCTCTCACCTGCCAGCGCCACACAACTCCCATCTGTCTGCTGTTGCAAGACTACAAGTCCCAGCATGGCCTTACAGTGAGGACACGCTGGGAGTTGTAGTCTTGTAGCAGCGGGAGCTGAGCGGCGCGGGCGGGAGACAAGGGAGGGGGGGGGGGGGGGGTAGCGGGGAGGCCGTATGAGGAGCCCGGGCGGGAGACAAGGGGGGTAGCGGGGAGACCGTATGAGGAGCCCGGACGGCTGCACTGTAATGTCAGTCCGGGCTCCTGCCCTGAGAGCCATAGGCTTTGGCTGTCAGGGCATGCTGGGTGTTGTAGTTTTGCAACAGCTGGAGGGCCACAGTTTGCAGACCACTGGTGTGTGGTCTGTAAACTGTAGTCCTCCAGCTGTTGCAAAACTAAACAGCTGAAGGGGACCGGCGAAGAAGTTCACTTACCCTTCCGAGGCTCCAGCGACGATCGCTGACGGAGATCGTCGCGCGGCACTGTCGCGCAGCAGTGTCGTGCAGCGCTGGATCCTACGGAAGCCGGTAAGTTGCGCAAGCTTCCCAACCAGGGTGCCTCCAAATGTTGCAAGACTACAACTCCCAGCATGCCTGGACACCCTTTGGCTGTCCGGGCATGCTGGGAGTTGTAGTTTTGCAACAGCTGGAGGCACCCTTGCTGGGAAACACTGGCCTAAAACAGTGTTTCCCAACCAGGGTGCCTCCAGATGTTGCAAGAATACAACTCCCAGCATGCCTGGACAGCCATTGGCTGTCCGGGCATGCTAGGAGTTGTAGTTTTGCAACAGCTGGAGGCACCCTTGTTGGGAAACACTGGCCTAAAACAGTGTTTCCCAACCAGGGTGCCTCCAGATGTTGCAAGACTACAACTCCCAGCATGCCTGGACAGCCATTGGCTGTCCGGGCATGCTGGGAGTTGTAGTTTTGCAACAGCTGGAGGCACCCTTGTTGGGAAACACTGTCCTAAAACAGTGTTTCCCAACCAGGGTGCCTCCAGATGTTGCAAGACTACAACTCCCAGCATGCCTGGACAGCCATTGGCTGTCCAGGCATGCTGGGAGTTGTAGTTTTGCAACAGCTGGAGGGCCACAGTTTGCAGACCCCTGGTTTGTGGTCTGTAAACTGTAGTCCTCCAGCTGTTGCAAAACTAAACAGCTGAAGGGGACCGGCGAAGAGGTTCACTTACCCTTCCGAGGCTCCAGCGACGATCGCTGTCGGAGATCGTCGCGCGGCAGTGTCGTGCAGCGCTGGATCCTACGGAAGCCGGTAAGTTGCGCAGGCTTCCCAACCAGGGTGCCTCCAGTTGTTGCAAGACTACAACTCCCAGCATGCCTGGACAGCCTTTGACTGTCCAGGCATGCTGGGGCTTGTAGTTTTGCAACATCTGGAGGCACCCTGGTTGGGAAACACTGTTTTAGGCCAGTGTTTCCCAGCCAGGTTGCCTCCAGATGTTGCAAAACTACAACTCCCAGCATGCCTAGACAGCCTTTGACTGTCCAGGCATGCTGGGACTTGTAGTTTTGCAACATCTGGAGGCACCCTGGTTGGGAAACACTGTTTTAGGCCAGTGTTTCCCAGCCAGGTTGCCTCCAGATGTTGCAAAACTACAACTCCCAGCATGCCTAGACAGCCTTTGACTGTCCAGGCATGCTGGGACTTGTAGTTTTGCAACATCTGGAGGCACCCTGGTTGGGAAACACTGTTTTAGGCCAGTGTTTCCCAGCCAGGTTGCCTCCAGATGTTGCAAAACTACAACTCCCAGCATGCCTAGACAGCCTTTGACTGTCCAGGCATGCTGGGACTTGTAGTTTTGCAACATCTGGAGGCACCTTGGTTGGGAAACACTGTTTTATTCCAGTGTTTCCCAGCCAGGTTGCCTCCAGATGTTGCAAAACTACAACTCCCAGCATGCCTAGACAGCCTTTGACTGTCCAGGCATGCTGGGGCTTGTAGTTTTGCAACATCTGGAGGCACCCTGGTTGGGAAACACTGTTTTAGGCCAGTGTTTCCCAGCCAGGTTGCCTCCAGATGTTGCAAAACAACAACTCCCAGCATGCCTAGACAGCCTTTGACTGTCCAGGCATGCTGGGGCTTGTAGTTTTGCAACATCTGGAGGCACCCTGGTTGGGAAACACTGTTTTAGGCCAGTGTTTCCCAGCCAGGTTGCCTCCAGATGTTGCAAAACTACAACTCCCAGCATGCCTAGACAGCCTTTGACTGTCCAGGCATGCTGGGACTTGTAGTTTTGCAACATCTGGAGGCACCTTGGTTGGGAAACACTGTTTTATTCCAGTGTTTCCCAGCCAGGTTGCCTCCAGATGTTGCAAAACTACAACTCCCAGCATGCCTAGACAGCCTTTGACTGTCCAGGCATGCTGGGGCTTGTAGTTTTGCAACATCTGGAGGCACCCTGGTTGGGAAACACTGTTTTAGGCCAGTGTTTCCCAGCCAGGTTGCCTCCAGATGTTGCAAAACTACAACTCCCAGCATGCCTAGACAGCCTTTGACTGTCCAGGCATGCTGGGGCTTGTAGTTTTGCAACATCTGAAGGCACCCTGGTTGGGAAACACTGGCCTAAAACAGTGTTTCCCAACCAGGGTGCCTCCAGATGTTGCAAAACTACAAGTCCCAGGTTGGGAAACACTGTGCCCGGCCTCCGCCCCACCTTACTGTAAGGGCATGCTGGGAGTTGTAGTCCTGCAGCTGGGGGCAGGGGACAAGCTTGTCACATTTATTATCACCTGCTCACACATCTCCTGCACCACACAACTACAACTCCCAGCATGTCCTTACTGTAAGGGCATGCTGGCAGTTGTAGTCGTGCGGGGCGGGAGATGTGTGAGCAGGTGATAATAAATGTACTAACCCATTTTTTTGTTTTCTTCTCATTTCAGATCCGTGTATCCTGTGGACTCCTTCGGATTCGGTGGACTACTTCGATGACCAGCGTTTTTCTTTGTTTGATTTTAATAAAATGGTTAACGAGGGCTTGTGGGGGAGTGTTTTTTGTAATAAAAATTTTTTAAAACCTGTTGTGTTTTTTTCTTACTTTACTAGACAGGCTTAGTAGTGGAAGCTGTCTTATAGACAGAGTCCATTACTAACCTGGGCTTAGCGCTAGCCACAAAAACAGCTAGTGCTAACCCCCTATTATTACCCCGGTACCCAACGCCACAGGGGTGCCGGGAAGAGCCGGTACCAACAGGCCTGGAGCGTCAAAAATGGCGCTCCTGGGCCTAGGCGGTAACAGGCTGGCGTTATTTAGGCTGGGGAGGGCCAGTAACAATGGTCCTCGCCCACCCTGGGAACGTCAGACTGTTACTGTTTGGTTGGTATTTGGCTGAGAATGAAAATAGAGGGGACCCTATGCGTTTTTTTTTTTTAAATAAATAATTAAATATATTAAAAAAACGCATAGGGTCCCCCTATTTTTATTCTCAACCAAATACCAACCAAACAGTAACAGCCTGACGTTACCAGGGTGGGCGAGGACCATTGTTACTGGCCCTCCCCAACCGAAATAACGCCAGCCTGTTACCGCCTAGGCCCAGGAGCGCCATTTTTGACGCTCCGGGCCTGTTGGTACCGGCTCTTCCCGGCACCCCTGTGGTGTTGGGTACCGGGGTAATAATTGGGGGTTAGCGCTAGCTGTTTTTGTGGCTAACGCTAAGCCCAGCTTAGTAATGGACTCAGTCTATAAGACAGCTTCCACTACTAAGCCTGTCTAGTAAAGTAAAATAAAAATAAAACACAACAGGTTTTAAAAAAAATTTATTACAAAAAACACTCCCCCACAAGCCCTCGTTAACCATTTTATTAACATCAAGCAAAGAAAAACGCTGGTCATCGAAGTAGTCCACCGAATCCGAAGGAGTCCACAGGATACACAGATCTGTAGAAGAAGTAACCAAAAAAAAAAAAAGTGTAAGTACATTTAGGGAGAAAAAAACTGTGTTAAAAAAATGTAATAAACACACACACACACACACACACACACACTAAACGCCGTTTACCACTTCTGAGCCATGACTACAATTTACAGTGATCCCTCAACTTACAATGGCCTCAACATACAATAGTTTCAACAAACAATGGTCTTTTCTGGACCATCGTAAGTTGACTTTGGCTGTCCAGGCATGCTGGGAGTTATAGTTTTGCAACAGCTGGAGGCTCCCTGCTTGGGAAACACTGACATAGACAGTGATTTACAGCTCACAGCAGATCTTTATTACTTTTATATGTAAGGATTTGCTTTATCTATATCAGTTATCTACTTATTTTTCTTTGTCACTTTTTCCTATTTTTGGATGACATTTTGGTGCCTTTAGAACCAATTACCCTGTTTCCATAGAGTTATGGTCTCAACATACAATGGTTTCAACTTACAATGGTTTTCCTGGAACCAATTAATATTGTAACTTGAGGGACCACTGTAGTTATTGAATTATTTAGATGTGGTGAAAAAGCTAAAAAAAAACTCAAAAACAAAAGATCCAGAAGGAAACCAGCAGCCAAACCTATTCAGACAGCAGGAAAAAGGAACAGACTATTTTTTCTACTACATGAAGTAAATTTCCCACTTTTGCCTATGTGTGCCAAATTTATTAATGCCGTGCAACAATTTAGTAAATTTGTCGCACATAGTCAAAAATGAAGTAGAAAAAACCAGGGTAAAAACCAGACTACATAGTAAAAGATTAGTAAATGCCCCCCATTGTTGTTGGATACAGGCACATTTCTAAGCTTCTGAATGTTCCATTGAGCACTGTTGGGACCATAATACGGAAGTGGAAAGACATTTCACCATAAATTTGCCCTGACCAGGTAGGTGCTCCTCACAATATGTCTGACAGAGGAGAGAGAAGAATCATCAGAAGAGTTGTCCAAGAGTAGAGGACACTTGTGAGGAGATTCAAAAAGATCTGGAATTAGCAGGTGCTGTTGTCTAAAAAAAACAGTATTTAGTGAGAAAAATGGTGACGTCTTTAATACTAATTTCACCCGCTGCATATTACAATGTGATTTTAACATGATTTTTTACAGGATATATCATTAAAGGAGGATCTGTAGTGCTGTAAATTTTATCCCCTGCGCTCGGACCCCCCACAATCTATTACTTATCCCCTATCCTTCAATAGGGGATAAAGTTTACAGCACTACAGATCTCCTTTAATGTCTGGTAGGTGGGAGTCCCAGAGATGGTTCTTGCATCTATCTCGAGATCAAGGGCCTGCTAACCCCTTGGTCCTGAAAGGGGATCAGGAAGCTGAAAACAGCTAACTTGGCTGTTTTACACAGTTCATGTAACTTCTCTGACTTTAATGGGAGTTGTGTAAACAGTGTAGCACTTGAATCCTGCATCTGAATCCTGTGGATATGCCAAAAATGTCCCAGATCTGTAGACATGATAATATCGGGGTACCACTTTATGGAGCCCCCACAATTATCTCCTCCACCCAACACTGCCAAAAAAAATCTATGAAGCGAAGTATGCGGTATATAACAGGTATGACAGCCACATGGCAATAAAACAACATCGTTTTTTTTGGGGGGGTGGGGGGGGGGGGTGTTTTTAGAACTTTTTTCCTTGGTCCCTTCCACTTTTTGGAAATATTATAAACACATTTTTTCTTTCATATCTACAGTTTAATAGCATTAGTATCCTGGAAACATAAACAATGCATGAAGAAGTTTTGGAGGTGACTTACCCAAGCATATGGAAGATCTGTGTCAGTGAAGGAACAGGAGAGTTTGGCCTGGTGGTTACAACAGACGCATCGCTCCCATTCTTCTGTATGTGATGGCGAGAAAATGAAAGGATCAAAGTGATCAGGAAAGGATTTCCAGTCCATGAGGAAGTGAGAGTTCTCTGGACACGGGACCGTACTTTTTGGAGGTTTCCATTTGAGGTTGAAGGACCTGTCTAAGGATGCGCAGCTCTGCTCTGTATATTGCTCCGCTTCTTGTCTTTTCCTGACAGGCTCTTTTGTGACTTTCCTTTCTTGGGATTTTGTTAGCTTCATACATGTTATTAATGTCTCTTCTTCCTCCTCTTCAATGTCCTGGGTAGGAGCTGTGAATGGAACATGATCAGCATTATTATTTGTATTTCTGTTGTATTAGATTTTTTTCATGAAAGAGATGTCCTGCATAAGGGTACATTCACATGGGTTTATTCCTTTTCAAACTCACAGCGGATTTTCCACTGCGAGTTTGAAAAGGGGTAAAATCTCCCACAGCTTATCTTTGCCAGCAGAATCTCCACTGTTAAAAATCCACAGCAGACCCCATTGAAGTCAGTAGGGTTTGTGGCTGATTTCCAACAGTGAAGATTCCGCTGGTGAAAATCTGCTGTGGGTAGCGCTGAGACCCTGCCCCTTTCCAAACTCGCAGTGGGAAATCTGCTGCAAGTTTGAAAAGGAATTAACCCCTGTGAACGTACCCTTACATGGTAGCAGAGCTACAAATTCAAATTTAACTGCACATTTTTATTTTAACACATAAATGTTTTTCATTGTATTGGTTCCTCAAAATATCTGGGACTGGTCTACACGTGGCAGAATATTATCACCATAGATTTGGCCACAAATGGTTTTGCTGCGCATTGTGCTTCATATTTACTGAGGCCTTTCACAGTAAAATTAGCCAACATTTCAGGTACAGAATGAGCACACTGTGGATTTATAATAAATACATCTTCTCCATGTGTCCAAGTAATGTCCCCGCTTTGTCTCAGAATTCTGTGACTTGCTGTAAGACAACTACCTGCAGCAGGAGCCCCCCCTCCCTTCTCAATGCCCTGTCTGGAATATAACACAAAAGATTGTTAAAGGGTAACTCCGGTGGAAAACAATTCTTTTTCAAATTTTTACTGGTGCCAGAAAGTTAAACAGTTTTGTAAACTACTTCTATTTAAAAATGTTTAATCCTTCCAATACTTATCAGCTGCTGTATGCTCCAGAGAAAGCTGTGTAGTTCCTTTCTGTCTGACCACAGTGCTCTCTGCTGACACCTCTGTCTGTATCAGGAATTGTCCAGAGTAGGGGCAAATCCCCATAGCAAACCTCTCCTGCTCTGGACAGTTCCTGACATGGACAGAGGTGTCAGCAGAGAGCACTGTGGTCAGACAGAAAGGAACTACACAACTTTCTTTGTAGTATACATCATGTGATAAGTTTTGGAAGGATTACGATTTTTAAATAGAAGCAATTTACAAATCTGTTTACATTTTTGGCATCAGTAGATAAAAAAATAAAAACATTTTCCACCAGAGTACCCCATTAACCCTGTGTCTCCCTTTGCTAGAACTCTTCACTGTTGACCAAATGGAACTCATGAGCAAGAAATAAATCCCTGTACAGTGGTCCCTCAACATACAATGGTAATCCGTTCCAAATGAACCATCGTTTGTTGAAACCATCGTATGTTGAGGGATCCGTGCAATGTAAAGTATAGAAAGTTATGCTCACCTGTCCCCACCGCTCCGGACCAGTCACCGCTGCCCTGGATGTTGCGCTCCATCGCTGTCCCCCGCGTCCCCGTGGTGTCCCCGCCGCTCTGGGAACGTCTCTGCTGCCCGGGTATGTCTCTCTCACGTCACCATCATCATGTCACTATGCACGCCGCTCCTATTGGATGATGGGATGGCGTGCGCGGCGACATGATGACGACGATGGAGAGCGCCGGCAATGGAGGGGATCCAGAAAAGGAGAACACGGCGCACCGTAAACGGCTATCTTGCGGCAGCTAATGCAGTCAGCGCTGCCGGATAGCCGTTTATGCGATGACTCCTGGAAGACAGCGGAGGGGACCTCCGGCTGCCGTGAAGGATGATCGGATCGCCGCGGCAGCGCTGCGGGCGATCCGATCATCCAACTAAGTGACCGCGATCCTGCAGATGCCGTGATCGGTATTGATCACGGCATCTGAGGGGTTAATGGCGGACATCCGGTTATGCTTAGGACGTAAATGTATGTCCTGGTGCGTTAAGTACCCCCTCACCAGGATGTACATTTACGTCCCGCGTCGTTAAGGGGTTAAAGGGGTACTCCTGTGGAAAACATTTTTTTAAAATCAACTGGTGCCAGAAAGTTAAACAGATTTGTAAATTACTTCTATAAAAAAATCTTAATCCTTCCAGTACTTATTAGCTGCTGAATACTATAGACGAAATGGTTTTCTTTTTGGAACACAGAGCTCTCTGCTGACATCATGACCACAGTGCTCTCTGCTGACATCTGCTGTCCATTTTAAGAACTGTCCAGAGTAGGAGAAAATCCCCATATGCTGCTCTGGACAGTTCTCAAAAATGGACAGAGATGTCAGCAGAGAATACTGTGGTCATGATGTGAGCAGAGAGCTCTGTGTTCCAAAAGGAAAGCCATTTCCTCAGCTAATAAGTACTGGAAAGATTAAGATTTTTTAATAGAAGTAATTTACAAATCTGTTTAACTTTCTGGCACCAGTTGATTTAAAAAAAAAAAAAAAAAAAAAAAAAAAAAAAGTTTTCCACGGGAGTACCCCTTTATATCAGTGGTCTCCAAACTGTGGACATCTAGATGTTGCAAAAATAAAACTCCCATGAGAACTGGCACAACTATTAGCGCAGAGTTTCCCAACCAACGTGCCTCCAGCTGTTGCAAAACTACAACTCCCAGCATGCCCGGACAGCCGTTGGATGTCCGGGCATGCTGGGAGTTGTAGTTTTACAACAGCTGGAGGTCCACGGTTGGGAGACCACTGCTTTACGTGCATTAAATTCTATTATATATTCTAAGTGTCACCATTCTGTAATATCAAATCTGCAACCAAAAATAATGAAGAAGAAGAGGATGAACCAAGAGATGCGTGCAACGAAATCCTTACTTTGTAACAGAGCATGTCTCACATCATCACTGGCCTTTTTATTCCGGACTATTTTCTGTAGTCTTTTTAACGTCCCCATTGACTCGGATTTACTGTCATCCATTTCCTGTTAAGAAACGTGCAAGCCCTGTAGGTTCACTGGTCATACTGAATAACAATACAAAACAATAGTATTACAATCTACCTGTTAGTTGCATCACCTTACAAATTTCTGGGATCTTACACCTCGTAATCCTGCTGGGGTATAGAAACAGTATAAAAGGGGAATTACTGGATTTTTTTTTTATTTGACTATGCTACAGGGGCTGTAAAGTTAGTGTAGTTCATAATATAGGGTCTGTACCTGTGTTTGATGGCTGGTCTTGCAATTCATATGTGATTTTTGCCCCGATGTTTATTTTTAACAGCACACAAAAGGGGTTTTGTCTCAGGTTTTCCAAGGTTGCAGTGTGGCCCGAGACATTACATCACTAGTCAGTTGTTCAGAGGGAGCATGTCTGCTTTGATGGGTGGATTCACCGCCGGCGGGGGGCTTTGGGGGGGGGGGGGGAGGTTAATCATTCTGCAGGGAATTGCAGTATTGCAACAGCTGGAGGCACCATTGACCATTGTCAGAAAACACTGGTCTATTGCTTACAGCACAGCATGAGAGCTCAAGTGTGCTTCAAGGGGTGGGAGGGCTGATGTGTTGGAGTGAGAAAAATGACCTCACACTTACAACTAAGGAATCATGGGACACGTAGTTAGAGGGAGGGAACTCCAACAGGAAATAGCCATTTCACAAAAAGATAGTAGCAATGTTATGGTGGATTCAGAAAACAGTCACTTAGCTACAAAACAAGCACGGATCCTTCCTAAGCATGTCTATTACTGTCTGGCAGGTAAGTTTTGGATAACGCACTTAAATGGCTGTGTGGTTTAAAAAAGTGACATAATGCAGAAGATGACTATAAGATTGGTACTGCGGGAATGGCATAGCATTCATATGATAAGTGTAATACTGTTTATATGCCTTTGGAGTTGTTTGGGGGTTATTTTATAATAACAGAATAACCCTGGTCAAAACTGTGTGGATAGCTGCAAAAACATGGGATGTGTATATGTCCTTGTGTAACTTGTCACAACAGTTTCTTAAAAGAAGATAAAGGGCATTCAATATAGAGGTACAGCTGTTAAAGGGGTACTCCGGTGAATTTTATTTATTTTTTTAAATCAACTGGTGCCAGAACGTTAAAGAGATTTGTAAATTACTTCTATTAAAAAATCTTAATCCTTCCTGTACTTATTAGCTGCTGAATACTACAGTGGAAATTCTTTTCCTTTGAAACACAGAGCAGTCTGCTGACATCATGACCACAGTGCTCTCTGCTGACATCTCTGTCCATTTTATGAACTCTCCAGAACAGCATATGTTTGCTATGGGGATTTCCTTTTACCCTGGACAGTTCCTAAAATGGACAGAGATGTCAGCAGAGAGCACTGTGCTCATGATGTCAGCAGACAGCTCTGTGTTTCAAAGGAAAAGAATTTCCACTGTAGTATTCAGCAGCTAATAAGTACAGGAAGGATAAAGATTTTTTAATAGAAGTAATTTACAATTCTGTTTAACGTTCTGGCACCAGTTGATTTAATTAAAAAAAAAAAAAAGTTTTTCACCGGAGTACCCCTTTAACCCCTTAAGGACCCAGGACGTGACGTCCTGGCACCCTGGGCTTTAAGGACCCAGGACGTCCCCGGACGTCCTGACGTTTTTCGGTCCCTGTCGCGCGCCGGGCAAAGATCGGAAGCGGATGCCTGCTGAAATGCTTCATCAGGCATCCAGGGCAAACGCCGAGGGGGGCCATGTCGGCCCCCCATGTCGGCGATCGTCTCAAATCGCGAGGGAAATCGCCCCTGCGATCTGCAGCGTTACCGGGCTGATCGGGTCTCTGGGACCCGACCGCCCGGTAATTTTGCATGATCCCGGTTGTCACAGACAGCCAGGACCATGCTAACGTATAGGAGCGAGGTGGCAAGCCTGCCACCTCCTCCTATCCCCAGCGATTCCTAACCGACCAATCGCAGGGGGGGGGGGCAGTTACTTCCTCCCGCCCTGCCCGGCCCCTGGAAGTCCGGAGAGAACGGGAGAAAGACCGGAGGAAGCGGTGGGGGACGGGGGAGTGCTGGGGACCGGCCCCGGTACTTACCTCGTCCCTGAAGACCCGGATCCCGGCAGCGGAGACGGCGGCGGTGGCGACAGGTGAGTTGATCTTCCGTGGCGTTGCAGGACCTTTGCAGCAGTCCAGACTGCCGTAAAGCGATCCGGACTGCTCCATCTGGTCCCCTTACACTACAATTCCCAGCATGCCCAGACAGCCCTTGGCGTCTGGGCATGCTGGGATTTGCAGTTTTGAAACATCTGGAGGTCCACAGTTTGGAGACCACTGTGCCCTTCCAGATGTTGCAAAACTACACATCCTCAGCATGCCCTTACTGTCCAGGCATGCTGGGAGTTGTAGTTCTGTAACATCTGGCCCTTCAAATGTTGCAGAACTACAACTCCCAGCATGCCTGGACAGTTTTGGCATACTAGGAGTTGTAGTTTTGCAACATCTGGAAGGGCACAGATTGGGAACCACTGTATTAGTGGTCTGCAAACTGTAGTCCTCCAGATGTTGCAAAACTACAACTCCAAGCATGCTGGGAGTTGTAGTTCGGCAACATCTGGCTCTAAAGATGTTGCCAAACTACTACTTCCAGCATGCCTGAGAATGCTGGGAGTTGTGGTTTTGCAACAACTGGAGGCACACTGGTTGGGAAACATTGTCTGTTTCCTAACTCAGTGTTTCCCAACCCGCGTGCCTCCAGCTGTTGCAAAACTATAACTACCAGCATGCACTGATGGACCGTGCATGCTGGGAGTTGTAGTTTTGCAACAGCTGAAGGCCCCCCTGTGAATGTACAGGGTACATTCACATGGGCAGGGGGCTTACAGTGAGTATCAGGCTGCAAGTTTGCTATGCAGCAAATTTTGCGCTGCAGCTAAAACTCGCAGCGGGAAACACCCTGTAAAAATGAAAAACGTCTGGTACACCATTGTTTCCAAAATGGAGCCTCCAGCTGTTGCAAAACAACAACTCCCAGTATTGCCGGACAGCCGCTGACTGTCCAAGCATGCTGGGAGTTTTGCAACAGCTGGAGGCACCCTGTTTGGGAATCACTGGCGTAGAATACCCCTATGTCCACCCCTATGCAAATCCCTAATTCAGGCCTCAAATGCGCATGGCGCTCTCACTTTGGAGCCCTGTCGTATTTCAAGGCAACAGTTTAGGGTCACATATGGGGTATCGCCGTACTCGGGAGAAATTGCCTAACAAATTTTGGGGGGCTTTTTCTCCTTTCACCCCTTATGAAAAGGTGAAGTTGGGGTCTACACCAGCATGTTAGTGTAAAAAAAAAAATTTTTTACACTAACATGCTGGTGTTGCCCTATACTTTAAAGAGGTAAAAGGGAAAAAAGCCCCCCAAAATTTGTAACACAATTTCTCCCGACTACGGAGATACCCCATATGTGGGCGCAAAGTGCTCTGGGGGCGCACAACAAGGCCCAGAAGGGAGAGTGCACCATGTACATTTGAGATGATTTGCACAGGGCTGGCTGATTGTTACATCGGTTTTGACAAACGCAAAAAAAAAAAAAAAACATGTGACCCTATTTCGGAATCTACACCCCGAACAGAATGTAATGAGGGGTGCAGTGAGAATTTACACCCCACTGGTGTCTGACAGATCTTTGGAACAGTGGGCTGTGCAAATTAAACATTTTGTACAGCCCACTGTTCCAAAGATCTGACAGACACCAGTGGGGGGTAAATGCTCACTGTACCCCTTGTTACGTTCCTCAAGGGGTCTAGTTTCCAAAATGGTATGCCATGTCGGGGTTATTTTGCTGTCCTGGCACCATAGGGGCTTCCTAAATGCGACATGCCCCCCAACCAAAATTTGCTCTCAAAAAGCCAAATATGACGCCTTCTCTTCTGAGCATTGTAGTTCGCCCGTAGTGCACTTTAGGTCAACTTATCGGGTACCTCCATACTCAGAAGAGATGGGGTTACAAATTTTGGGGGGTATTTTCTGCTATTAACCCTTGCAAAAATGTGAAATTTGGGGGGAAACACATTTTAGTGAAAAAATTATTATTTTTTTTACGTATGCAAAAGTCGAGAAAACCCCTGTGGGGTATTAAGGCTCACTTTATTCCTTGTTACATTCCACAAGGGGTCTAGTTTCCAAAATGGTATGACATGTGTTTTTTTTGCTGTTATGGCACCATAGGGGCTTCCTAAATGCAACATGCCTCCCAAAAACCATTTCAGAAAAACATACTCTCCAAAATCCCCTTGCCGCTCCTTTGCTTATGAGCCCCCTACTGCGCCCGCCGAACACTTTACATAGACATATGAGGTATGTGCTTACTCGAGAGAAATTGGGCTACAAAAACAAGTATAAATTTTCTTCTTTTACCCCTTGTAAAAATTCAAAAATTGGGTCTACAAGAACATGCGAGTGTAAAAAATTAAGATTGTGAATTTTCTCCTTCACTTTGCTGCTATTCCTGTGAAACACTTAAAGGGTTAAAATGCTGACTGAATGTCATTTTGAATACTTTGGGGGGTGCAGTTTTTATAATGGCGTCATTTGTGGGCTATTTCTAATATGAAAACCCTTCAAATCCACTTCGAACCTGAACTGGTCCCTGAAAAATAGTGAGTTTGAAAAATTTTTTAAAAATTGGAAAATTGCTGCTGAACTTTGAAGCCCTCTGGTGTTTTCCAAAAGTAAAAACACGTCAATTTTATGATGCAAACATAAAGTGGACAGATTGTATATGTGAATAAAAAAATGTATTTGGAATATCCATTTTCCCTACAAGCAGAGAGCTTCAAAGTTAGAAAAATGCCAAATTTTCAAATTTTTCATCAAATTTGGGGATTTTTTACCAAGAAAGAATGCTTACCACAAAAATTTACCAATATGTTAAAGTAGAATAATATGTCACGAAAAAAACAATCTCGGAATCAGAATGATAACTAAAAGCATTCCAGAGTTATTAATGTTTAAAGTGACAGTGGTCAGGTGTGCAAAAATGGCCGGGTCCTAAGGTGTAAAATGGCTGGGTCCTTAAAGGGGTACTCCACCCCTGGCATCTTATCCCCTATCCAAAGGATAGGGGATAAGATGTTAGATCGCCGCAGTCCCGCTGCTGGGGACCCCGGGGATCGCCGTTGCGGCACCCCGCCATCATTACTGCACAGAGTGAGTTCACTCTGTGGATAATGACGAGCGATACAGGGGCCGGAGCTTCGGCCTTGGGGTTTAGTTATCCAGTTGATATATGGCCTCTTACTACCCCAGGGTAGTTTGTTTAGTTTAGTTGCCCATTAAATTAGTGGTAAACAGATTACACATTGGAATCCATGTGGAAAAGGAAACTATGTGTGATCAAACCCTTACTGCTTAAAGGGGTACTCCGCCCCTAAACATCTTATCCCCTATCCAAAGGATAGGGGATAAGATGTCAGATCACTGCGGCCCTGCTGCTGGGGACCCCCGGGATTGGCGCTGCGGCACTGCGCTATCATTACTGCACAGAGCGAGTTCGCTCTGTGCGTAATGACGGGCGATACAGGGGACGGAGCAGCGTGACGTCATGGCTCCGCCCCTGGTGACATCACGGCCCTTCCCCTTAATGCAAGTCTATGGCAGAGGGCGTGGCGACCACGCCCCCTCCCATAGACTTGTATTGAGGGGGCGGGAGCTGTGTCGTAACGATGCTCCGGCCCCTGTATTGCCTGTCATTACGTGCAGAGTGAACTCGCTCTGTGCAGTAATGATGGCGGGGTGCCCCAGCGGCGATCCCCGGGGTCTCCAGCAGCAGGACCGCGGCGATCTGACATCTTATCCCCTATCCTTTGGATAGGGGATAAGATGTCTAGGGGCGGAGTACCCCTTTAAATAATGATTTAGCCACTGCTAATATATAATAACAGTATAGCAATAGAAAGTAAATAACTTAGGTCACAGTCACACTGCCGGTTGTCTCCGGCAGTGTGAAGCCCGTTATTTTAGGATCGCGAAAAGCCGGAGAAAAAATTGTGCTTGCACCGTCTTTTTCTCCGTCTTTTTTCTCCAAAAACGTACTAAAAAAGAGGTACATTTCATTATAAATAAGTGTTCAAAGGCAATTTGTGTATATGCATTTATTTAACTACTTGAACTATAGGTGGGGGCTGCATTGTTTGCAGGTGATTACGTTTGCTATCCTTCAGTAAAGTCATTCAGCTGCCCTGGGCATGGATTTTAGCTGACATAGAGATGGGTCTGTATTAAAGGATCTTGTTTATTACCTAAATAACTTGTATGTGAACAATTCCATTGAATGCATACAACTCCTTATTATATACATGTATTTTTTCTTACTATTTCATTAGTGTTCCCAGGCGGACCTTGGTTCCGTGGTGTATTCCATTGTTCGTATGGCGGAATCTGTCAAAAATGACACATTAGGTAGTTACAGCTAGTGTTGAGCGGCATAGGCCATATTCGAATTCGCGAATATTCGCGAATATATGGACGAATATTCGTCATATATTCGCGAATATTCGCACATTCGTTATATTCCCGTTTTATTTTCGCATATGCGAACATTCGCGTATGCGAAAACTATCATATGTGCATATTAGCATATACAAAATTAACATACGCGAAAATTCGCATATGTGAAAATTCGCATGTGCTAATTTTCGCATATGCTAATTTTCGCATATGCGAATTTTCGCGCGCCAGTCTCACACAGTAGTATTAGAGCCTTCTTTACACCACACAAGCTGGAAGCAGAGAGGGATGATCACTGTGATGTGTACTGTGAAAAAAAAAAAAAAAAAAAAACAATATTCGTAATTACGAATATATAGCGCTATATTCGCGAAATTCGCGAATTCGCGAATATGCGATATTCGCGAATAATATTCGAATTGCGAATATTCGTGAGCAACACTAGTTACAGCCATATTATAGATATTAGAGTTTAGTTCTTTTAAGACAGAGTTCCAACTCTCCTGCGTATCTAGCAATTATGGGCGTTAAACCAATACAACTTAACATGTATAGTGTGAACTGTCAATAGTCCAACAAGATGACTACTGTTTTAATGCTGTAACCACCTATTTCGGATGATTGAGATTTGAGAGCCACAACCTCCTGCTATTCAAAACCATCAATTCCTTTAGTGTTAGGAATGATCAACGATTTGCCTGTCATATATTACTGCCTGAATTGAATTAACATGGGTAAGGCTAGGATTCCACTGAGGTTTTTGCATTGCGTTTTTTAGGCTTAAAAATGCCAGAAAAACTGCTACTGTTTATCCCTGCATTTTGGCGTTTTTACCTTTGTGTGGAATTTGCCCCCTTTGGCACAGGGATGTAAAAAAAAATTATTTAATATATATATTTTTTTATAACGAAATTTTAATTCATTTTAAAAGTGTGTGTGTGTGTGTTCAATTTTTTCCTTTATCTTTTAATTTTTTTAAGGTAGTACTACTACTCCCAGCATGTAACAGACTGTTCCATGATAGGAGTAGTAGTACCTGTACTAATAGACATATCGACCCTGGGTGTCACTCCTGACACCAGATGCGATCATCCATAATATAGCAGAGATGCGGAGCGGCTCTATACAGCGCTCACATCTCTGCAGTATACTCCGGCAAGTGATGTGAATAGAACTCAGAATTCATATTTTCTGCCCAGAGTGGGGATTGGCCGGATGGTTGCAGCCAATTACCTCTCTCAGGGGAAATATGAATGAGTGATGTTCTATTCATGTTACCGGCCGGCCGGAGTATAGTGCAGAGATGCGGAGTGCAGGAGAAAGCTGCTCTGCATCTCTGCAATAGATAGGATGATCGCATCGGGTATCAGGAGTGACACTCGCTGTGATCTGTCCTTAACTGCAGGTACTACTGCTCCCAACATGGAGCACACTTTGCTCCATGCTGGGAGCTGTAGTACCTGCATTAATAGACAGATCGCAGTGGGTGTTACTTCTCACACCTGTTGCGATCTGTCTATTAATGCAGGTACTACAGCTCCCAGCATGGAGCAGAGTGTGCTCCAAGTTGGGAGCAGTAGTACCTGCAGTTAAGTAAAGATCACAGCGGATGTCACTACTGACACCCGCTGTGATCCACCTGTATAATGTATAGATGCGGCCGCTCTTCTATGGTCCCCTGCACTGACGTATAGATACACCTATTCATATTTCCCACAGAGAGTTGTGATTGGCTGAAACCATCTGGCCAATCACAGCTCTCTGTGGGAAATATGAATAGGTTTATATATACGGCAGTGCAAGGGACCATAGAAGAGCGGCCGCCCGTATCTATACATTATACAGCAGGATCGCAACGGACCCGGGGCAAACTGTTAATTAGTACAGGTACTACTACTCCCATCATGGAACAGTGTGTTCCATGCAGGGAGTAGTAATACTACCTAAAAAATGTTTTAAAAAAAAGAATGTGAAACACACACACACACACACACACACATACTACATTTTTATTGTCGGCTAAATTTTTTGTGCCCTGCCCGTCCACATAAATTGTTCCCTGTTTAAAAATTAATAAAAATGTTGTAAAAAAAAAAGATACATTTTGTTAAATACTTTTTTTTCCATCACTACTGTATCATTTTCATTATATATTTTTTTAATGGTACCCTACAAAATTTGATAAAAAAAAGGTATCTCCATCACTTTTTTGGATCACTAAAGTCTAAAAATGAATAAAAACTGCCGGCAAAAAAGCCAAAGTTAAAACCCACATGGCGTTTTTCTTGGTGTTTTTTCACTGCCATAGACTTCCATGGGAGGAAGATGCCAAGATTTTCCCGATAAAAACGCCAAACTAGGGTTTTTTGAAAACCAGCCTCTGAGCCCAAAATAGCTGAAAAACGCCAAACTGAAAAACACCAAGTGGATCAGCATTTTGAAGTTTACTATTGACTTGCAGCTAACATCTAGAAGTGACGTTCTTTCGCAAAAAAAACGGCATGCGGCAAAATGGGCGTTTCTTACGTCATTTATGCATGAAAATCCTCAGTGGAATTCTAGCCTAATATTGAATATCACTGAGAGATAAAACGTTATTGTAACTGGTTGTAAATAATTCCAGATCTGCTAAGATTTTCCACTTAGAGAGGGGAGAAAGAACAGAAACAAAGCATTTCCACTGTCAGCAGAAGAGGCCACCAATTGTAAAGTGTCATTGGTGAAATAACATGGATGAACGTAGATCACTTTGTCGCGTTTTACCATCATTTTCTCTTTCTATCGAAATTTATGTGAAATATAAAATTAGCTGTAATTCAAATCTGAAGCAAAAAAATAAATAAAAGCACCCAAAGGGTTGGTGATTTTAATTTTTTTTATAAGCGTTGTATGTATGCATTATAGATGACATCTATAGCTTACATGGTTATTATGGTTGTATGTGAAATTCATTCCTGTTAATTCTGTTAATCTGAAATACTAACATAAGACAAACAGTAAAGAGATAAATATCTATAGATAACTGGGTCTTCCGTTTAAATGTTCTAACATTATCTATACAAATGGTCAAAATAGAAACCACAATATCATTATATTTTTTATTGTCTCTTAAAGGGTAGCTATCGTTTTATGAAACTTTTGACACGTTAGATGTTTTGGTTGATGGGGGAATCTGGTGTAGTGTTTTCCACCGAATATTAAGAGCAAAGGAAAGCTAGAATGCCCCAATGGACGCACACTCAATACACTATGATGCAAAAGTACAAGTTTATTGACACAATATTCAAATATCCAGAAAGACACTATAAAAACATTTAAAAAGGGCTACAAAAAGCCACACTACAACAGTGGGACCTGTAAAGATCACCACTGGACATGGGTATGACAAGTGAGGGCCCCCTTAATAATCAATCAAATAAACAATACAGTGCTGCAATAAGGACAAGATGGAAGAATGATAAATATGACAAAAAATATAATGATGTGCTGTACACAGAATCACCACAATATGCAGGCCACAGATGGAGGAAGAAGGGCAGGTAACCCGATTAACCCATGTCCACAGGAGCGAACCGGGTTCGCTCCTGTGGACATGGGTTAATCGGGTTACCTGCCCTTCTTCCTCCATCTGTGGCCTGCATATTGTGGTGATTCTGTGTACAGCACATCATTATATTTTTTGTCATATTTATCATTCTTCCATCTTGTCCTTATTGCAGCACTGCATTTATTATTTGATTTATTATTATTCATCTTGTCATTTTATTTTGGTGCGTGCATCATTTTGGTGTATCTGTTCATTGTTCAGGCCACAGTACTGGTCTAGGTTTAAGGGGCCCTCACTTGTCATACCCATGTCCAGTGGTGATCTTTACAGGTCCCACTGTTGTAGTGTGGCTTTTTGTAGCCCTTCTTAAATGTTTTTATAGTGTCTTTTTGGATATTTGAATATTGTGTCAATAAACTTGTACTTTTGCATCATATTGTGTATTGGGCGTGCGTCCATTGTGGCATTCTAGCTTTCCTTTGTTCTTCATTGTATGTTTTTTTATGCCGCATAGCACCCTGTTATAATTTGAAGTGCATTTTGCTTGAGCCCCCCTCTCCTAACTCTTTCCACCGAATATTAGGCTAGGTTCACATGCCGGAACTTTGGTGCAGAATTCCGCTGCAGCAGAGTCCTGTTGAATTTGATTGATTCTACTGCCCAGTGCCCACGGTGGAATTTCCATGCCAGATGTTTCTGGCATGGAAATTTCATTTTCCATGTCTGCACAAAGAATTAACATGCAGAGACCACACAGAATGTATAGCCATCTACGAGACAATGCATTCTTGTGCGGTCCTAGCGTGGGCATATGATGCCGGCACCCCGCAGTTTGTGGATTGTCCGCACAGAGATTTCATGTTCGGACATTCCGTTGTGAGAACATAGCCTATGGAGAGCTAAATCAAGCCAAACAAAAACACAATGTAATGCTTCCTTCTCTTTTTACATCCTAAGTTGCACCCTACATCCTTTGGCCATATATAATCCTTCAGTATTGGAGCACGTAGACTTCATTAAGTAAAAGTGGCAACCATCCTGCGGGATCCAAAGTTTAATTAATAGGTACATAGTTTACTTTTTTTTTTTAAGTTGAATTTTATACTACAGCTCCCCTGCTATGGCCCCACAGTAATCTTTATTGGTGATAACAGCTGAGCACTGGGGTTTCAGCAGCTGGTACTATCATTGGCATTAAGGAATTGTCCAAAATAAATAAGAAAAGCTGCTAGGGTTCCAAAATAATAAAATACGCCATACTCACCTGTCCAGCAATGCCGCTCCAGTCCTGCCTGGTCTTAATGTTTATCTACCTGATTGACGCACTCTCCTTGGTCTATTGACGATGTCCTGAACATACTCCAAACTACAGTACATGCTAATAATTGGCTGCAGTGGGTTTGGAATGTCATCAGAAGAACAGGGGGAACACTTCATCCAGGGAAGTAAACCCAAGCAGCAGACTCAAGTATTGTACATACTACATAGGTTATTTTTTGGGCACTGAGCTATTAGACGGCCATGTGTATAGATACTTCCACCTGCTGCAAGAGGACACAGCCATGACATGTTGTGCAATCTACGTACTATACAACATATACCTTTTTATTTGTCCACCATTCCATGTTATTTTGTATATAACAGTATTTTTTTTTTACCTGACAGAGATTTTCTTCAGTTGTTTTCCTAGTAAGTAAGGTTGTCCTGTCTCCCATCATATAATCGTCTTCTCTGAGATCTACAATGCATACATGGAATAGTGAAACTGTTTTAAGATGATCACCCAAAATTGGACAAAAAAAATAAACATTTTCACTTCTCAAAGAATGCACAATAAATGGTGGAATATAGCGTCAGTATTCCTGCGGAATATAGCGTCAGTGTAAATGGTTCTTCCGCAAGACTCGTTCACACTGAGCAGTTTCTGCGGCCGACAATTCCGCCGCTGAAATTGTTCCGCTCAAAGAAAGAACATATTCATTCTTAGAGCTGATTTCCATGAGCACTGGTGTCAGCGCAGTGCCGCGTGGTCCTACCGCCAAAGAATTTTGGCATAGGCTGCTAAACTGAATCTCCGCTAGCTGAATTTCGCGAGTGGAGATTCAGCGAGATTTATCCAATGTGAACGCATGCTTAGGGTTACTATGAGCTCATATGCTTTCATCTCTTCTAAGCAAGACCCAACTTTAATATATACTCTGATGCATAGATATAGGCTCTGAGGCACAGCTTTCCAAACCCCTCATCTTGATTACACCCGTTTTAGACATTCCGAATTGTGACAAACCCCTCGCTATACCAGTAATTACACATATCACGATGCACAACGTGATACCAGTATCAGCAGTACAAATGTGGCTGCTATCCACCTGTGCCATTTCATCACCCCCTTTATCACCCCCGGTGCCACAAAATCAACCGCTTCATAACCTCCTGTGCCACTTCAAAACCCCCATTTGCCATTTCATCACCCCCTGTGCCATTTCATCACCCCTGTGCCACTTCATCAGTCTCTTCATCATCCTCTGTGCCATTTTATCACCCCTGCATCACTTCATCACTCCCTGTGCCACTTCATTAGCCCCTTCATCGCCCCCTGTGCCATTTCCTCCCCTCTCTGCCTCTTCATCAGCTTTTTCATGACCCCCTGTGTCATTTAATCACCCCCTGTGCCATTTCCTCTCCACCTGTTTGACCTTATCACCCCTTGTGCCACTTCCTCACCCCCTACATACCTTCCTTGTGCCTTTTCATTTCCCCTATCACCACCCCTTGTGCCATTTCGTCACGCCTATCATCACCCCTTGTGCCATTTCATCATCCTCTGTCACTTTACACCCCCCCCCCCTCTTGAGCTGCCCTTATGTCTCTCAGTGCTCTCTGGTGCAGGCTTTGTGGCTTGGCGTGTCAGAAAAGGGACGTCCTTCTGGGTGACACTGATGTAAGATGTCCTCTCGCTCTGCTCCTTGGCATGACAACATGGGTGTCACTCGTCAGAAGTCCCCGCTGCCAGCACTGCTCAATGATTTAAAGTGGCTGCGGTTCAGTTCAAGATCAGGCAGCATAGGGCGGGACCAGTTAAGAACAGTGCGGACAGGATGGAGCGTTCTCGAGACACACCAGGGTACTGCTGCCAAACAATAATGTGTTGCAACACCCAGTTTGGAAAGCACCTGTCTGAGCGGATCATATCAAAATACATTTACACTTATGAATATGTTACCTTCAATGGGACAGTGTCTTCTGAGGTAGGAATCATTGTCAGGTCTCCTAGAGGTAAGGTAATGTGTAGTTCCCCCGACTCTCCTGTCTGAGATCAAACACAGGGACACATGTTATGGACAGCACTAGAGGCATTAGATGAATCACAAGTGTTTTCTACCAAAGGAATCATTGAAGGCCTTAGACAATTCAATGTCGGAAACACCTTTATGGTGAGCAATAAAGTTTTGGAAAATTGAATTACCAGAGGTTCCAGCTCTTCTATTACCTCTTGACATTGGGGGAGATTTATCAAAACCTGTCCAGAGGAAAATTTGCTGAGTTGCCCATAGCAACCAATCAGATCACATTTTTCATTTTTGAAAGGCCTTTTAAAAAAAAATGAAAGTAGCGATCCGATTGGTTGCTATGGGCAACTCGGCAACTTTTCCTTTGTGCATGTTTTGATAAATCTCCATTATTCTTATATTAGGCTAATATATTATATTGGTCATTAATAAATTGATCTATTGATCGTACAGTCTATGAAATACAATTGATCCGAAGACTTATTGACTGAAGGTTGTATAATGTGTTAATAGATTAAACCTGCCCTGTTACTTGTATCTATCTTGCATATCATTAAATGTAATGATGAAGCATATACTGCGGCACACATACACTTCATATTAACACATACCGAATGCATCATTTTCTGAGATGGATTTCTGTATGAGCGACCTGAATAAAGAGAATATAAGTTAGCAATTACATTGATTTATGATCAATATTTACAAATCTCCAACATGGTGCACCAGGGAGAAGCATAGGGCGGCATGCTAATTCCCCTTTTCTCTAATACAGTGTGTACCAACCAGTGTGACTCCAGCTGTTGCAAAACTATAACTCCCAGCATGCCCGGACAGCCAACGGCTGTCCGGGCATGCTGGGAGTTGTAGCTTTGCAACAGCTGGAGGCATGCTGGTTGGGAAACTCTGCGCTAATAGTTGTGCCAATTCTCAATGGTTCATTGGAGGATGGACATCTAGTATACGGTTTAAAGGAAAACTGTCAGCTTTTTCCCCCCACATTAACCAGAGGTTCTGGCTGGTAGTGCGGGGGACGCTGATCAGTTTGATGCTTATCGTGCCCGGATCCGACGCGCCGTTCGGCCCTAATCTTCTATTTTCGGGATATGCTAATGAGGTGCTAACAATCACCGGCCGGGCTAACTGGCACTCTGACGTCAGTGCCGCCGGCCGCAGCACCGCCCAGCTCATCAATATTCCTTCCCTCTCTCTTCATTACAGAGCAGGGAGAAGAGGGAGAGGCGAAGAGAGGGAAGGAATATTGATGAGCTGGGCGGCGCTGCAGCCAGCGGCACTGACGTCAGCGTCACTGACGTCACTGACGTGAGTGCCAGTTAGCCCGGCTGGTGCCAGTTAGCACCTCATTAGCATAGTCCGAAAATAGAAGATTAGGGCCCAACGGCGCTGCGGATCTGGGCACGATAAGCATCAAACTGATCAGCGTCCCCCGCACTACCAGCCAGTACCTCGGGTTAGTACGGGGAGAGAAAGCTGACAGTTTTCCTTTAACATTAACAAGAATAGTTGTGTTTATTTATTTGTTTATTTATTTATTTAGTTAATTTATTTTATTTTTGTAGTTGAAGATATTAATGCCAGGAAAAAGTTAACTAATGTTTTGCTTTGAGTTATTCACTATTGCAAATGCGTCAAAAAACATCTTATATTTATCATGTTGTAGTATATACCTACATGAAATAGAAACCTCCTAAATGCAACAATATTAAATTAAGCAGGAACCGAACCATCCTTATAGACACCTACAATTCCTTGCAATAAAAGAGAAACCAAATAATATAAAAATATTTTTTATTGATAATTTAAAATAAGAAAACATTCCATACAAATATTCCATAAAACCTATACACATATAGGACCAATGAAAAACAATGGGGGTTAAATCCTTATTACTAGAGAGAGATAAACCTTTCTAATGTTTGGTTCTGCCGGTTTGCCGAACTGTGACAGAACTAGTTCTGCCCAAAAATGTGTGTATACCCCTCTCTAAGAGCCCAATAAGCCCTGCAGGTCACCTGAAGGGTATCTATGTACTTCTGAGCTGTTTTAAAGGCAAAGTTAGTTTTAAAGTTATAGCAAGATGAATGGCTATGGGTAAATGGATGGTACCTGGTAGTAACTAACAGGTTAAACAGAAACACTGTGTGCTACTGGATGCTTTCTGAAATTAATGTCCCAAAAATATCCCTTTTTGGAGGGAGATGCCTGCTGGTGTTCATATGCACACAGAGGTATCAGAAGAAGCAATGGCTTTTTTCTCAAGTGGTACAAAAATGATCCCTTTTTGGGAGAAGCAACATGTTTTGTCCTGGAAAAATTAAGAAGCAATGGCTTTTTACAAACTATGAAAAATAATTCCCATTTTGGGGCATAGCAACAGGATCATCAGCCTAGAAACTGTACAAAAGTGTCACAAAACCCTCTTTATACAACTTTGTCACAAATAGTGTAAAACAAAACAATTAAAAACCTGTTACACTTAACTTCTAATTAAACCAGATTTTGCACTGACAGAACAGATGCAGAATGCTCTCTGCAGCTATATTACAATTTTTGTATATGTGTAGTCTTACGCCTATCTGTGTTGTTCACTGCTTAGTGTCCCTCACAGAGATCTTCACCTAACACCTGCTATCTCTAAAATGGCTGCTGAAGCTATGTGCATGGGCTTTTTATAGTGGCTCTGCCATCACCCCGAAACTACTTTCTGATTGGCTGTGAGAGCTGTTTAAAGGCATTATGCAATTCACTGAAGCCCTGTGATGCTTCCTCTTTCTGTGGCTGTAGCTGATGTTATTTTAGCTACGTTCTGACTGAATTCAGTTTCTGCAGGCTCAGTTTGCTCATTTCTACATATTACACTCTGTCCATAACAACAATTCATGTACATACACACACCAGTTGGTAACTATGGAAATGTGACTAACATAATAAAAGTGCACTGCTATATAACACTGTTATTGCACAAATGTCTTGACAACCAACGCTTATTTAATCAACTGCAGCATATGCTATAGCAAATTGATAAATATTCATAAATTCATATATACCATGTATATCCACATAAACCCCTTGGTATGTATGGTAATGTGATTAGCAAAAGAAGATGCAGTGCTGTATAACAAAGTTATTGCACAAATCCCTTATCAAGTAACGCTTCTATAAATAACATGTGCTATACAAATTTGACCCCCTTTAATGAACTCCCTATGTAAAGGTAGGCACACTTAAATGTGTCAGAATAGATAAGCCAAAAACACTTCCAGTAATATATATATATATATCAGCCAATTGGCCAAAGGTAGCAGCTATACCGGTTTGCATACAGTATAGATCAAAGTTACTTGTGTCCTCCCACCTCACCCTCCAAGGTATTTCTCTTCCTTAATTTCTCTAGGAGTCATAAGGCGGGCATGCAGAGGCAACTATTTATGTACCTGTGTGTAGATATAAGATATTTTTGAGCCTTGCTTATCAAGGAGGAGTGGCTTAATAGCAAGTGGGCATGGCTTTATGGGAAGGGTTTTGGCTTGTGTGCGACTCCATGAGCCAAAAATTTTACCAAAATTGTGGTCTAACATACTGGTGTGGTGTAATTGGTCTAAACTTAAAGCGTTGCTGTCATGTAAAAAAAAACAAAAAACTTTTGGCATATCAAGATAAAGACACAGGATAAAGTTTTCCTTTATTTTCCACTTACTTTTTATGAATCTTGTTTGTATCAGTAGCATTCACATCTGACAGTTCCTTCAAACAAAAAGTACATTTTTTAGTAGTAATAATCACATGGTATGTCTATAAGGTTCTGTTCACATTACATTTGTGATCTATGTTCAGTCTATATGTCAGAAAACGGTTGACATCAGTGCAGTGTAAATTTTACCACTTCATGACTCGCTACACAAATACCTCTGATGAATGTATTTCTGTACAGGAAACACGTCGGGCATGGTAAGAGGTTGTTTCAAACCATCAAATATGAACTCTTGAGCTTTGTGTGTGTCATTACTGTTGCTACTATGTTACAAGCATATCTGGCTGGTACTGCTTGACTTCTTGATATGGAATCTGCTTGGAACTACATCAATAAACATTAACAAAAAACTGTCTAAGCATTTACGTGTGAGGGTATTTGTACAAAAGTGAACCTAATGCTGCTTTATTATATAATGAGGGGCATGAACAGGATATATGGATACAAGTTGCTCTAAATGATGTATCATTGGATGGACTAAGCAAGATTTAGGATTCTGGTATTAAATGGATGTATCACACCTAAGAGGTGGACCTGATAATTGGTATTGTGGTAAGCCACTGGGGTAGGGGTAATGCAGTCAGGGTATTGCTTCAGTATATCAGGCGTTAAGGTTAACCCTATAGTTTGTGACGCCAGGCTGAGGGCTAGTATGCTGAGATAATTCTCCGGCCTATCACCGCCCTTCCCAGTAACGACAGGTGCATATGAATAATGACTGAAGATCCACAAGATAGTTGAACTTGAACTTGGATACACTTTACTTAAAGGCTTGCGATACATCCAATGAACAGTAACAGTCTCATCAATACATTCTCTATACACTTCAGTGACTGGCAGTTGTTGCGGACCTTGACTTGTTTTATAAGTCTCTAGATTTAGGGTTAATTGCGAAGATCCGTCCGGATTTAGGGGATTGATACGGTCCGGTGATCTTGCAGAGTGCTTAGGGATTGATACACTCACGGTTTGGTAACGATCAGGCGTTGTCGCAAGGCTCGGGCCTAAACTCACTGATGACAGCAGCGCAGATCCTTCTCTCATGAAAGCCCGAGAGCGAGCAATGGCCGCCACTCCCTTATATGGGCAGGGGCAGGGCTGTTTTAATTGGTCCGAATATCTGTCGCTCACTGTTACAAGGAATTGTGGGCACAATACGTCACAGGGACCTCCAAAAGTCCTTAAGCAAAAAAACCATAGAGTTTACCTGATCACGTGACCCGCAGGTCCTGTTAGGCTCCGTACAGGTAATTAACCACTTATATACATTTGTACATTTATATTTATATAAATCCTGAGTAAACTGTAAGATAACTAATATCTAGATGAGAGGTGACAAGGGGTGGACTAAATAAGAAGGACCCCAACGTCCTAGGGACTCTGGATATGGGGACCTATATACAGGTACCGTATAGGATGCAGTACCGGAACACCACAGTATATACAGTTGAAAATTCTGCACAGTGTATCATTATATAGTATATATATATACATATACATATATATATATATATATACACATATGATAAAGGGCTCAAGTGTAGTACAAATTCATGCATAAAAAGTCTTAGGTAGTGTTCAAGCTACCATCCTCAATGCAGCCATTGCTTTATATGTGCTAGAATGGATATAGATTTTCTTTAACATAAAATCTTTTAATTATTGCAAATCCTCACTTCTCTATTACATAGAAACGCCTAGGCCAGTGTTATTGATGCATGGCTTCCTTCTTGGTTCTTAGTGCTGTGGACATAGATCTCTGAGAGGGTTCTGTATCACAACCTGATACATCGGTATAATTTATGACTTCACGTGAAGCATAATTTATACATTGTGACCAAGAAGAGCCCAACTGGCACCTACCATTTCTGCTATAAATGGAACAAATCATTTTTTACTACAGTTTTCTACATAAATGTTCATTAGACACTTGTAAATATACAATAGGTCATGTAATGCTTCTCCATGATTGTCATAAAGATGTGTGAAGATTTATAGGCCGTTTACACTTCAGTGAAGTCAGTGTTTCACTCTAACTAGGAGTCTTGGGGGGAAATATATCATTGGCTTTACACCACTTCAATGTTCTAATTGTCCCTGCAAATTTTGTGCAATTGCATTTTTTTGGGTGAAAGTTTCGGTAGAACATCTTTCAAAGGTGTCTACTAAATAGCACCATACCCCACTTTTTTGCAGTGGATCTGTATTTATTATTTGCATAAATTAAATTTAGAAGTGTTTTTTCTTGCGCATAGCCTACTTTTTTGCCTAAACTTACAGCACCTAAGAGGACACGTACAAAAGTGTCAGATGCCAGAGCTTAAACCAATCTCTGCAGCTCACCGGTTTGTGCACCTTTTTGGTAAATTTTGAGCAACTGTGCAAACAATACACCAAGCAAGGGGTGAAATCTTTACTACCTTACACCAACATTGATAAATGTCCCCCATGCAAACTGACTGGGAATGTATGCCAAGCCAATGATGTCTCTGCATTCCATAGCAAAGTGCTGCTGGGGAGGAAAAATCCCTAACACAGCTGTCTGCAAATGGGAATTATTTACTTCTGGAGAGATTTCTGCCTCAACATACATTCCCAGTCAATTACCAAGATTTCTAATTGAAGTGAAGTACTGACTTTAACCCCTGAAGGACAAGGGGTTTTTCAGTTTTTGCACTTTTTTTCATTTTTTCCCTCCTTACCTTTAAAAAAATCATAACTCATAACTTTCAATTTCCACCTAAAAATCCATATGATGGCTTATTTTTTGTGCCACCAATTCTACTTTGTAATGATATCAGTAATTTTACCAAAAAATCTACGACGAAACAGAAAAAAAAAATAATTGTGCGACAAAATTGAAGAAATAACACAATTTTGTAACTTTTGGGGGCTTCCGTTTCTATGCAGTACATTTTTCGGTAAATATGACACCTTATCTTTATTCTGTAGGTCCACATGGTTAAAATGATACCCTACTTATATAGATTTGATTTTGTCGTACTTCTGGAAAAATCATAACTACATGCAGGAAAATGTAAACGTTTTAAATTGTCATCTTCTGACCCCTGTAACTTTTGTATTTTTTTGCGTACAGGGCGGTATGAGGACTCATTTTTTGCACCGTGGTCTGAAGTTTTTAGTGGTACCATTTTTGTTTTGATTTTCTTTTTGATCGCTTTTTATTAATTTTTTCATAATATAAAAAGTGACCAAAAATACGCTATTTTGGACTTGGAATTTTTTGCGTGTACGCCATTGACCGTGCGGCTTAATTAATTATATATTTTTATAATTCGGACATTTCTGCACATGGCGATACCACATGTTTATTTTTATTTACACAGTTTTTTTTTAATGGGAAAAGGGGGAGGGGTGATTCAAACTTTTATTGGGGAAGGGGTTAAATGATCTTTATTAACTTTTTTTTCACTTTTTTGGATCTCAGGCACTGAGCAGTCATTCGGCGATCGGACAGCATGGAGGCAGGTAAGGGGACCCTCCTTGTGTCCTACAGCTGTTCGGAATGATGCGATTTCACCGCGGTGGTCCAGAACAGCCCCCTGAGCTATCGTGGGGTAGTTTGGCAAACACGCGTCTAAAGGGTTAATAGTACGCAGCACCACAATCAGCGCCACGTGCTATTAGCCATGGGTCCCAGCTGTTAGAGGTGTGGCCCTGCAATATTGAAAGGGAAAGGACCCAGGATGTAGAGGTACGCCTTCGGTCCTTAACAGGTTAAGGGAAGGCCCGTTGGAGAAAGTGGTGTGAAAGCTGCTTTCCATATAATTTCTATCTAGTATTTGCAAAATTAAGTGAAATTAGATGAAAACCCCTATTGTGTAATAATGTATGTGTATATAACAACTCGACAAATACCTTGGCTCCTTGTCACCATCTACTGGATGCAAGAGAATGTACAAAAAATGTCCTCATGTAGCCCTGGTTTGGCTGTGGGATCCCCAGGACTATAACACAGACGGCCTTTTGTTAGGATAAGCCAGTGTTTCTTACCAGGGTGCCTCCGGCTGTTGCAAAACTACAACTCTCAGCATGCTGGGACAGCCTTAAAGGGGTATTCCAGGCCAAAATTTTTTTTTATATATCAACTGGCTCCGTAAAGTTAAACAGATTTGTAAATTACTTCTATTAAAAAATCTTCCAATAGTTATTAGCATCTGAAGTTGAGTTGCTCTTTTCTGTCTAACTGCTCTCTGATGACTCACGTCCCGGGAGCCGAGCAGTTCCTATGGGAATATTTTCCCATCATGCACAGCTCCCGGGACGTGACATCATCATTGAGCAGTTAAACAGAAAACTTCAGAAGCTAATAACTATTGAAAGGATTAAGATTTTTTAATAGAAGTAATTTACAAATCTGTTTAACTTTCCGGAGTCAGTTGATATATATATATATATAAAAAAGGTTTTGCCTGGAATACCCCTTTAACCCCTTAAGGACTCAGCCCATTTTGGCCTTAAGGACTCAGACAATTTAATTTTTACGTTTTCATTTTTTCCTCCTCGCCTTCTAAAAATCATAACTCTTTTATATTTTCATCCACAGACTAGTATGAGGGCTTGTTTTTTGCGCGACCAGTTGTCCTTTGTAATGACATCACTCATTATATCATAAAATGTATGGCGCAACCAAAAAACACTATTTTTGTGGGGAAATTAAAACGAAAAACGCAATTTTGCTAATTTTGGAAGGTTTTGTTTTCACGCCGTACAATTTCTGGTAAAAATGATATGTGTTCTTTATTCTGAGGGTCAATACGATTAAAATGATACCCATTATTATATACTTTTATATTATTGTTGCGCTTAAAAAAAATCACAAACTTTTTAACCAAATTAGTACGTTTATAATCCCTTTATTTTGATGACCTATAACTTTTTTATTTTTCCGTATAAGCGGCAGTATGGGGGCTCATTTTTTGCGCCATGATCTGTACTTTTTTTTGATACCACATTTGTATATAAAAAACTTTTAATACATTTTTTATAATTTTTTTTTTAATAAAATGTATTAAAAAAGTAGGAATTTTGGACTTTTTAAATTTTTTTTCGTTCACGCCGTTCACCGTACGGGATCATTAACATTTTATTTTAATAGTTCGGACATTTACGCACGCGGCGATACCAAATATGTCTATAAAAAATGTTTTTTACGCTTTTTGGGGGTAAAATAGGAAAAAACGGACGTTTTACTTTTTTATTGGGGGAGGGGATTTTTCACTTTTTTTTTACTTTTACATTTTTTTACATTTTTTTTTACACTTGAATAGTCCCCATAGGGGACTATTCATAGCAATACCATGATTGCTAATACTGATCTGTTCTATGTATAGGACATAGAACAGATCAGTATTATCGGTCATCTCCTGCTCTGGTCTGCTCGATCACAGACCAGAGCAGGAGACGCCGGGAGCCACACGGAGGAAGGTGAGGGGACCTCCGTGCGGCGTTATGAATGATCGGATCCCCGCAGCAGCGCTGCGGGCGATCCGATCGTTCATTTTAATCGCGAACTCCCGCAGATGCCGGGATCTGTATTGATCCCGGCACCTGAGGGGTTAATGGCGGACGCCCGCGAGATCGCGGGCGTCGGCCATTGCCGGCGGGTCCCTGGCTGCGATCAGCAGCCGGGATCAGCTGTGCATGACACGGGCATCGCTCCGATGCCCGCGGTTATGCTTAGGACGTAAATGTACGTCCTGGTGCGTTAAGTACCACCTCACCAGGACGTACATTTACGTCCTGCGTCCTTAAGGGGTTAAGCAAAGGAGAGAAAATAAAAAAGTCCAGGACAAACAAAGTAGATGAAGAAGCTAAAGAAGCGTGTTCATTTTGTCTCCTGGTATTCTTTTTATTTTAGAACAAATAAATGTTCTCTCCAAAGGCCTCAATTTTGTATCATCTTTTAATTTTGATGTATTCAGGACTTTGTTGGATCTCTATAAGCTTGTATGTATCCTGACTGTTAAAAGACATTTCCTTGATGTTTGTAAGGAAAAAAAATTCAAATGAAGTAAAAAATGATTGATAACTGATTTTAGAGAACGGATAAGCTATGTGTACGTTAAAAGGGTTGGCACATTTTGTTCCGAACGCTTGGAACGGGCTGTAGGGGTCGTGGTGTCACAGCCACACCCAACTCGTGATCTCTGTGCAGCACTCGGCATTCGTTTGGAATGCTGGGTGCGGGCGGTGGGGGTTGTGATTAGAGATGAGCGAATAGAAGCTGACGAACCCGAATTTGTTATGAATTTCATGAAAAATTTGATTCGCAACGAATGCGAATATCGGCATGATTCTATTGTGCGAATCGCTTCATTAAATTCCATTTTACACCGTTCCTGGCTAAAGGAGACCTAAGATGGCGGATCCACATATGAGTACATGGGGCAGGGGATTATGGGAGGGCGGGAAACAGCGGCGGGAATGAAGATAAGCGGGCTGACCCTGAATCACATGTGAGATGCAGCCTATCAGCATTCATTGACCCCTGTGATGTCACAGCCCCTATATAATCGGCGGCCATCTTGCCTCACTTCATTTCATCTATGCACTCAGATGGAGAGGACGGGACTGCGTGTGTGTGAATAGCTCATACCACAGCGTTATACTGCAACTGCTAGTCACATCAGCATTAGGGAAAGGCAGGAGCGCAGAGTGCTGTGCTGTTACACTGAGAAGGATCATTGATTGCTAAACCTCCTATTCACGTTATTGAGCATTGCAGCAGAGAGGGGCAGATAGCTGTCAGCTGCCTCATACAGATCTCCAAGCTGCCTGAACTTTCTGAAGCATCTTATCTCCTAATTTTTCAGCACAATTCAGTGGTTTTTTTTTTTGCTCCACAAATCTTCTGCTGCTCAGAATTGTGTAGACTGTATGAAAACCAGTGCACACCATTCTTAACACTCTGTGACAGAGTGCAAATTTAGGGTTTAATCTCTGTTTTCTTTTTTTTTTCTTTGTGGTGCTGCACTGTTGGGTCCTGCTGCTGTTCACAAATAAGTTATTTTTCAGCGGACTGTAGTGCATTTGTCTGCCCTCATACGTGCATACCACATGCCTACATCAAAGCAGTCTACTATTCTGTATCTGTAACAAGTCTAGATACAGGGAAAGTCATGGCAAAAGTAATCACCTGCTGGTGTTTTAAAAAAATATAGATTTTTTCTGTGTATTGTTGCGCATATTTCTGCCCTCATCAGTGCATACCGCATACGTACAGCCAAGTAGTGTACCATTTTGTACCTGTTAATCTGTTAACGGCCTACATACTGTGAAAGTCCAAACAATAGTATTCGGCTGGTGTTTTACAAAAATTACAGAGTTTTTAGGCTCATTGTAGCGCATTTTTCTGCCCTCATCAGTGCAAACCGCATACGTACATCCAAGTAGTGTACCATTTTGTACCTGATAATCTATCAAGAGCCTACATACTGTGAAAGGACAGCCATAGGTAATCACCTGCTTCTGTTCTGGACAAATACTGTTTAAAGAGTAGTGTAGCGTATTGTAATACTCTCATCTACGCGCTAAGTATGTCAGTCAAAGAAGTGCCAGAACCTGCACAGAGGAGTGGCAGAGGCCTAAATACTTCAGGCAGAGTTGGCAGTAGACTTGGGGCGAGTGGCAGCAGGAGTCGCAGCGAGAGGCCTGAGCTCCCGTTATCAGCCAGCGGTTGTGTCTCGACCAGCAACCCATCTGTCGTCGTCGATTGGTTAACGCGCTCATCCACATCATCACAAGTGACATCTGACACCCGCAGTCAACAGTCGGTGGGTTCCTTAGACACAACCCTCAGTTGGCATGGCCCGGGAGCAGTCCCTATCCTCCCATTGCCTTTGTACTATGCTGTTCCATCTCCTAGAGAAGTATCTTATGCTGTGGGTTCAGCTCCACTATTCACTGAGGACGATCTAATAGAGGACAGTCAGCAGCTACTGCCCAGCCAAGAAGGGGAGGAGGGATGCGCCGCTTGCCCTGCTAGGCGGCCAAGTAGTGATGCGGAGAGTGATGTGGGAGGCGGTGTTGCAAGGGTTCAGGGTCCTGAAGCAGACACTGTTGGGGAACCCGAGGAGGACATCAGTGATATGCACACACCTGTTGATGATGATGAAGCCGATCGCAATTGGGAACCGGGTGCAGAAGGGGCTTCATCTTGATCAGGAGAAGAGAGTTGCAGGTTGCCCTTGAGGCAGCAAGGCGGTAGCACGGTTGGCAGTCAGCATGGTGGCAGGAGTGGAAATTCTGGAGCCAAACGTGCCCGGGGGAGACCACCTGCTTCGTGGCAGCCTACCTTTCCGGGAGGTAGTGGAACAGGGGTTCCTGGAGACGGCACCAGTAGCAGTCAATTAGTGCGGACTGTAGGTGGGAAAATCTGCTACTCGGCGGTGTGGCAGTTTTTTTTATCAGACATCTGGAGGAGTTTCACGTAGCCACATGCAAGATATGTCGGCAGAAGGTGAAGCGTGGCCAGGGTCCCAATGTTGGCACCATGGCCCTGTGTCAACACATGCTTCACCACCATAAAGCGGTCTGGGAGAACCATGGTTCCGATGTAGTGGTCCAGCCTGCTGCATCACCCAATGGCCATCCGCTCCCTCCTTCATCCAGCCAAGGCTCCACCACCTCAGCAGAAGGTAGCTGTGTGTAAAACCCTCCTTCTGTGGCTCCAGATGCTCCTGCTTCTCCCACTTTTAGTCAGCCATTCCGCCAACAATCCATCGGCAAAGCCATGTCCAAGAGACAACAGTATGCGTCCACTCATCCAAAGGCACAGAAGTTGAACGTGCTCCTGTCCAAGTTGCTGGTGCTGCAGTCCCTCCCTTTTCAAGTGGTGGACTCTGCACCTTTCAGAGAATTGCTGGCTTGTGCCGAGCTGAGGTGGAAAGTCCCAAGCCATCATTTATTTGCGAATAAGGCAGTACCAGCCCTGCATAAGTTTGTGCAAGAGAAGGTGGGCCAATCCTTGAGCCTGTTGGTGTGTTTAAAAGTGCACGGCAGCGCCGACGTGTGGAGCTGTAACTACGGGCAGGGACAATACTTGTCTTTTACGGCCCACTGGGTAAATGTGGTTCATTTGGACAGGTCACACTGTTTCCTGCTGTACGCTCTCGCTCTCAGGCAGTTGGTCCTGTGTCAGTGTGCGACTCCGCCTCCTCATCCTCCATCGTGTCCACGGCCTACACTGCACGTAGAAATCTCGGTGGCCCTTCACCGTACCATGTTTGTAGGGCACAGCGGTGTCAAGCTGTTCTTCACATGGTTTGCCTTGGCGAACGGAGTCACACAGGGGAGGAACTGCTAAAATAAATTTGTAAAGAAATCCGAGTATGGCTTGCTCCAAGAAATCTGGAAATGGGAACCATGGTGACCGACAACGGGAAGAACATCATGTCCGCGCTGCAACAAGGAAGTGTGAAACATGCGCCCTGCATGGCACACGTGTTGAATCTGGTTGTCAAGCACTTCCTCAAGTCTTCACCCCATTTGCAAAACATCCTGAAAATGGCAAGGAAACTGTGCATGCACTTCAGCCACTCATACACCACCAAGCACACCTTCCTTGAGCTGCAGCATCAGAATGGTATCCCACAACATAGTCTTATTTGTGACGTTGCCACACGTTGGAATTCCACCCTCCATATGTTGGACAGACTATACGAACAAAGAAAAGCCATCACCGATTTCTTGATCATCCAAGCAGATCGGAGTACTCCCCTGTGTAACTTCAATGTGAACCAGTGGCAGCTCATACATGACACCTGCCATTTGCCGAGGCCATTTGAGGAAGCCACATTATTTGTAAGTTGCCTGGATTACGGCATGAACAACATAATTCCACTCCTACATTTCCTACAACAAATGATTGAAACGATGGCTGGTCACGGCAATGGAGACGTTGCGCCCAAATCTCATGGCTAAATGAACCCTGTGGGGGCTGAACTGGAGGAGGAGAATGAGGGGCAGAATGGAGCACAGTTTAGGTTGGATAAGATGGCCGGTGTTTCTAGTCATCGGACAGGAGAGGAGGAGCAGGTGCAGCCAGAGGAGCTGGAGGGTTATGAAGAAGGCGAGACAGAGGACCCAGACACACCGTGGCAGTATGCAGGAGATGGAGGGAGGTAGTCCCTCCGAGTCACTGGCGCAAATGGCAAGATTCATGCTCAGTTGCTTGCGTAGTGACCCCCGAATTGTCAAAATTCGTCAGCGGGATAACTTCTGGATCTCCACCTTATTGGACCCTCGCTACCGTCCCAGAATGGGGGCCTTTTTTACACCCACTGAGAGGGAGGACAAACTGACCTACTGCAGAGATCCTACGTAGTCAGTTGGCCGATGCCTATTGGTGACATGGTCCATCCACTCACATGTCTGACTCGGGGGGCCCTCTGCGCTCACCTTTCACTGCCATGGCTGCTGGGGAGGGGAGGGGTGGCAGGAGCAAGTACCAGCTCAATCAGCAGCAGCCTGAGTCTACAGTCGTTGATGAGTAGCTTTCTTCACCCGCATAGTGAAGCAACTCATCAGCAGCAGATAGACATGGAGCAGGACCTGAACAAGCAGGTGTTGGCATACCTTGACATGGCCATGCCAACAAACATTGAAGATCCGCTGGACTTCTGGGCAGCCAAACATGATTTAGGGCCGCAACTAGCAGAGTTTGCCCTGGAAAAGCTGTCCTGCCCGGCCAATAGTGTGCCATCAGAGCTTGTGTTTAGTGCGGCCGGGGCCATATTCACGGAGAGACTGACGTTTGTCAAGATGAATCAGGGATGGATCAGCCAGGATTTCCAGCCACCAATGTCAGATGCCTCAGAGTAGATTAACCATGCTGCTACACCAACACATCCCAATTATGGTTATGAAACCCTCTTGGGTTATCAATTAGGGTTATGAAACCCTCTTTGGTACTGCAAATGCCTGCTCCTGACTCATCCTGTGTCTTTTAGGAACTACTTGCCTCATTGACCTTTCTGGCCTTGGGCCTTTCATTTTTGGATGTTTAGCAATAGCAATAGCTAAATGCATGCTTAACGCAAATTTCAACATTGATCTTTAGTGAAGGGGTTATGAAACCCTCATGGGTACTGCGAATGCTTGCTCCTGACTCATCCTGTGTCTTTCAGTAACTTCTTGCCTCACTGATGCTTCCGGCCTTGGGCCTTTAATTTTTGGAAGTTTAGCAGTAGGTAATACGTGCTTAATGATAATTTCAACAATGATCTTAAAATTTTCGGCACTCTGCCAGGGCCATCGCCTACCCCGCCGGGGCCGATCTGAGGACCTCAATAAACACCTATCAGGAACGGGGTTGAGCGGGTTACCTGCACTTGTCGGTGAAGGATAGACACACGCTGGTCCGTTCAGTGTAGCATGCGTGCAGCCCCAGACATCTGAGGGCATCACACCTGTTATTGCTCGATCTCGCGATTGATCGTGCAATGTAAGTGCAATGTTATGAAAGCCTCTTGGGTACTGCTGATGCCTACTGACTGCTCCTGTGTCTTTCAGGAACTACTTGCCTTTATTATGCTTCTGGGCTTGGGCCTTTCATTTTAAGATTTTTGAAATAGATACATACATGCTTAATTTAAATTTCAACATTTATGGTGCAATGTATGGGGTTATTAAACCCTCTTGGGTAGTGTTTTTTTCAAATTTTCTGATAATTTTCTCAGTAATAAACTTAAATTTTCCAGAATAATAACCATTACACCATTGAACACTTGTGGTGTGTGATTTTTTAATTAAAATTTTCTAAAATAATACGGAGATGGATGAACTCTGCTTCTTTATTTCAGAATCATTACTTTAGAGAAGAATGTCTTTTTGTGGTCCACTGTCCTGCATTATAGAGTCTTCTGGATTCTTGGATATGCACTTGTTCTTAAACAAAGGTACAAAAAAAAAAAAAAAAAAAAAAGGGCCGGTCAGGGCAATGGAGACATTGCACCTACATCATCTCACAGCCACATGAGCCCTGTGTAGGCTTGTTGGATTTGGTCCTTCGTACCCACACGCTGAGGTCCGGGACACTCAAAGTTTGATTTAAATTTCTAAAATCTTTCTTAGGGATTGTGAAGCCCTGGTGTGTACTCATGCATCAGCCAACTCCAGGCTGTGTCATTCAGGCAATAAATGGTTTACTGATGCCGCTGTGGGGGCTTGTTATATTTGGTCCTTCGTACCCACACGCTGGGGTCCGGGACACTCAAAGTTTGATTTAAATTTCAAATAAAAAAATCAGACATTTCAATGGTCTTCTCATGCATCAGCCAACTCCAGGCTGTGTTATTCAGGCAATATATGGTTTACTGATGGTGCTGCTGGGCCTGGGTCTGGGAATTTCAAATTTTCTCATAGGTAGCACCCGCTATCCAAAATCTTTTTCAAAAATTTCTAAAATTGTTGTGTTTTTTTGGGGGGGGATTGTGAAGCCCCTGTGTGTACTCATGCATCAGCCAACTCCAGGCTGTGTCATTCAGGCAATATATGGTTTACTGATGCCGCTGCTGGGCCTGGGAAATTCAAATTTTATCATAGGTAACACCCGCTATGCAAAATCTTCGGTTTAAATTTCTAAATTCATCTTTTAATCTTAGGGATTGTGAAGGCCTAGTGTCTCCTCATGCTGCCAACAGCTCCACGCTGTGTGATTTAGCCACTATATGATCTCCTCATGCTGTGCCAACACCTCCACACTGTGTCATTCAGCCACTATATGGTGTTCTCATGCTGCCAACACCTCCACGCTGTGTCATTCAGCCACTATATGGTGTCCTCATGCTTCAGCCTCATCCAAGCTGTGTCATTCAGCCACTATATGGTGTCCTCATGCTGCCCACACCTCCACATTGTGCCATTCAGCCACTATATGGTCTCCTCATGCTGCCAACACCTCCACACTGTGTCATTCAGGCACTATATGGTCTCCTCATGCTGACAACATGTCCATGCTGTGTCATTCAGCCACTATATGGTGTCCTCGTGCTTCAGCTTCATCCAAGCTGTGTCATTCAGCCACTATGTGGTCTCCTCATGCTGTCAACACCTCCACGCTGTGTCATTCAGGCACTATATGGTCTCCTCATGCTGACAACAAGTCCATGCTGTGTCATTCAGCCACTATATGGTGTCCTCATGCTGCCAACACCTCCACGCTGTGTCATTCGGCCACTATATGGTCTCCTCATGCTGCCAACACCTCCACACTGTGTCATTCAGGCACTATATGGTCTCCTCATGCTGCCAACACCTCCACGCTGTGTCATTCAGGCACTATATGGTCTCCTCATGCTGCCAACACCTCCACGCTGTGTCATTCAGGCACTATATGGTCTCCTCACACTGATGCCACCACCAGGCTCTGTCATTGTGCTGCTGTGCGGCAGTGATTCTAAAAGCGATGCCGATAATCTGCATGTTATTCTGAATAACAGTATTATTTCACTACCCCAGCACACTCCATATGAGTTTTAGAACACAGCAAAGTGTTCTATACCCCTATAGAGGCTGTATGTAGGCTAGAAATAGCTTTTTTTTTATATAGATTAATATAGATTCGAAACAAACTTTTTCGGAAAATTCTGTGAATCGTCCGAATCAAATTTTTCAAAAGTTCGCTCATCTCTAGTCGTGATGTCACGGCCACAACCCCTCCCGTAGACTTGCATTGAGGTGACGAGGCCATGACGTCACAACCCCCACCACCCGCACCCAGCATTCAAAACGAATGCCAAAGGATAGGGGATAAGATGCCTGATTGCGGGGGTCTGTCTGGACACCAGCAATCAGACATCTTATCCCCTATCCTTTGAATAGAGGATAAGATGTCTAGGTGCGGAGTACCCCTTTAAACTACAGCATTACTTGGCCAATAATTTGACTGAGCAATGGCAATGAAAATGTATGATGCTACTGGAAGAGGGTCTCAGAAAGGGAATACTCACAGAACAAATATTACAATTTTTTATGACTCTTGTAATACCTTTTTTTATTGGACTAACAGTATTTTGTAAAGACAAGCTTCCGAGGGTCCACCCTTCATCAAGTCAAAAGCATTGATAGACTAATACGCCACTCCAAACTACTTCATAAATATTAGGTTATTGTTTGGACTTCTGTGTAAGTTTTATGCTTTGATAAAGCATTGTTACTTAAAACGCGTCACGTGATGCAGTAGTTTACCTTGAGATTAAAGGGGTACTCCAGTGGAATTTTTTTTTCTTTACATTATCCCATTGGGATTCACTTATTTGCCCAATGTCACATTCCGACGTCTTCCTAGCTTATTTTTCATTTCCGTAAAAATATTCAATTCCCTTCGTTATACAAGTGCTGCACCAAGTTAACACCATGTGACCTCCAAAATGACTCATGACCCATAAAAATTACCACAAATTTGAAGGGGTACTCCGGAATTTTTTTTTTTTTTAAATCAACTGGCTCCAGAAAGTTAAACAGATTTGTGAATGACTTCTATTTAAAAATCTTCATCCTTGAAGTACTTATCAGCTGCTGTTTGCTCCAGAGGAAGTTGTGCAGTTCTTTTCAGTCTGACCACAGTGCTCTTTGCTGACACCTCTGTCAATTTCGGGAACTGTCCAGAGTAGGAGCAAATCCCCATAGTAAACTTATCCTGCCCTGGACAAATCCTGACATGGACAGAGGTGTCAGCAGAGAGCACTGTAGTCAGACAGAAAATAACTACTCAACTTCCTTTGGAGCATACAGCAGCTCATTAGTACTGGAAGGATTAAGATTTTTTAATAGAAGTAATTTACAAATCTGTTTAATTTTCTGGCACCAGTTGATTAAAAAAAATTGTTTTCCACCGGAGTACCCCTTTATATAAGCTATACAAGTTTTACCGTACAGGATTGGACGCTTGACCTCCTTCTTCTATAACAATAGGGTTCAATAGACGTCTACTAAATTGTCAGGTCATGCTGAGAATTGTAGTTTATCAACAGCTGAAAAAACATAGGTTGAAGACTACAGGTCTAAAGCATATGTGGGGCCCATGTGGTTCCTGTTTCTTTTTTTTTTACTTCACTGGTTATTAATTTTCTTGCTGTCACATTATTTCTAATACTGTATTGCTCGGCTTAACTTACTGATGCTGAACATCTGTTAACAACTTTTACAAAGAGGTCTCTAAAGCAATATGGGATTAAGATCTTACACATTCTGATTGAAAGTCACCAAAGCCCCATCTGCTATCAGCGCGGTATGTTTATGTATTCATAGGTTGATTTACAGAAAATGTCATTAACACAATTTCTTTTACATAAGTTTATTATGTTATTGTTGTTTTCTTCATCTTTGTTTAATGCAATAATGGCCTATTGCTGTAAAGGTTCTCATTACAGTTCACAGTTTTTAGTCAATGGCATACAGAATGCCCAAGGGACCAGAGACTGATTTTTTTAGGTAGCGGCTGGTATTCGCAGTGGGAGCTAGAATCCCAAGAGAATATCTATAAATGAAGTTTCCAATCCTACGGTTATACGGTTTTGCAAGACTATAAAATGGACAATTAGACCTGACTCTAGTAACCTTATGGCTCAATATAAACAGGGCTCCTAAGCAGTTTAAGCTGTATCCAAGGATTCCAGATGGTGGCAAACACTAGTGTATCATCTTGCTATACTTGAGATCCTGTTAATCGCAACATGACCGTACTTATTCTCGGCCAATTGAAAGCGCCGAAAAATAAGCCATAGAGCTCTGGAATGGGGACAGACCATAACAAAGAGTCAGCTCTGAGAAGGTATTTTACTTGTCTATTTAGATCTGACAAAATCAGAGATGTCAAGATTACTGTGTTAACCCAAATCAGAAGACATTGAGAGGAACACAATAATATGTGTTTGGAAAGTACAGTATTTGACACACAAAAAAAATATATGAAAAAAGCAGTAAACAGACAAAAGACAAAATAAATAAATAAATAAATGAAAATTTAAGTTCCCCTTAAAAAATTGACTTAGATTTTGGATTTTGGAGTAGATTTTGGTCTTCCAAATTATGACTCTGTACAGTCAGTATTTATCAGTTTTGCCTGTTGACAGTTTCTTTTTACCCTTTTTTTTTCACTTTGGTTTTCGTGGACATGCACCAAACTTATCATTTGGTGCAAGTTGTTAGTAATTTTGGCTCAAATGTTGAAATCAGCTGTTCACAGCGCCTTTTACACAGAACTCACCACCACAGAGGACATGTATTTTACCCTGTAGAGCAGCCATTTCGGAGTCCCTCCTGCAGTATATCAGCAAGCGACATGAGTTACCGTATTTATCGGGGTATACCACGCACTGGCCTATAACATGCACCCTCATTTTACCAAGGATATTTGGGTAAAAAAAGTTTTTTACCCAAATATCCTTGGCAAAAGGAGGGTGCGTGTGTGTGCATACGTATACCCCGATACACTGTTTCTGAGCGTCGCTGCCCGCTTTTCTCCCCCTGCCTTTCCTGGGGTCTAGAGCCCTGCTGCCGCCGCTTCTCTCCCACTGGCTATCTGCGGCGCTGCCCGTTCTCTCCCCCTGGCTATCGGTGCCACTGCCCCATTGCCGGCGCCGATAGCCAGGGGGAGAGAAGCGGCGCCGGCAATGGGGCAGTGGCGCCGACAGACAGGGGGAGAGAAGGGGCAGCGGCACCCATTGCCGGCGCTGCTGCCCCGTTGCCTCCCCCATCCCCGGTTGTATAATTACCTGTTGCCGGGGTCGGGTCCGCACTGCTTCAGGCCTCTGGTGTGCGTCCCCTGCGTCGTTGCTATGCGCTGCGAGACGCAATGATGTCACTCGTCATTGCGCCGCGCCGTGCAGTGCATAGCAACGATGCAGGGGACGCACCACGGAGGCCTGAAGCAGCGAGGACCCGACCCCGGCAACATGTAATTATACAACCGGGGATGGGGGAGGCAACGGGGCAGCGGCACCGGCAATGGGTGCCGCTGCCCCTTCTCTCCCCCTGTCTGTCGGCGCCGCTGCCCCATTGCCGGCGCCGCTTCTCTCCCCCTGGCTATCGGCGCCGGCAATGGGGCAGCGGCACCGATAGCCAGGGGGAGAGAATGGGCAGCGGCACCGATAGCCAGGGGGAGAGAAGGGCCGGCAGCAGGGCTCTAGACCCCAGGACAGGCAGGGGCAGAGAAGCGGGCAGCGACGGCAGGTCTCTGCACCTGCAAAGCCACTGCAGTTCATTGATTTAAAGCACCCACTTTAAATAATTGAACTGCAGCTGCTTATAGGTGTATAACACGCAGGTAGACTTTAGGCTAAAAATTTTAGCCTAAAAAGTGCGTGTTATACACCGAGAAATACGGTATTTTCTTTTGTGGGGTTTATAGCCACCATGTGAAATGGATTTTTATTTCCAACTTGGGTATTTTTTTATTTTTTTTACTTTAGTGCAGTGGTCTTCAACCTGCGGACCTCCAGATGTTGCAAAACTACAATTCCCAGCATGCCCGGACAGCCTGGGAGTTGTAGTTTTGCAACATCTGGAGGTCGGCAGGTTGGAGACCACTGCTTTAGTGCTTTACCTTTCCTGAACCTGTGTGGCCATGTCCAATGCTGGCTCAACGGAGGGTGAAGGTTCCTCAGAGACAACTATGTCACAGGATAGTATTGAGCAGCCCTGGAGGCGTCGCTGCTTTCACAAAAAAAAATTTTGTAATGTATTTTGATGCCTTTACATTTTCTGACATTGCTAAATGTGTTTTCCATGTGCAAAATTTCTTGGCGGGGATTTGTGCCAAAAACTGGATTTGCGCCAAAATTGCACCAAAGATCGATTGGCGCAAATGATGAATTACTGACTAAAGTTAAAATCACACACAGGACCGTGTGATTTTGAGAAAGTTGTAAAAATGACAATGGAGAAGATGCTCCAAACTTTGGCACAAAAAGACACTGCGCCAAAGTATTGCGCCAAAGTTACGTGAAAAAAACCCCCACATAAATCCTTTGATAAATACCCCCCCAACGTCCTGATGTAAGTTAGAGAGTTATTCTCATCTATTCCCAATACTAGGATGTGCTATCACTTTTTGATTGGGACTTCCTCTGGAAACTCTACCGATCCTGAGATTTAGGTACCGTTATTCCCTTGCCATCACAATTTGGTCCTTTTTAAGGACTCTCCATACTCTTGCTCATTTTTCCAATCACTTCACAAACTGATTGTTGGTTTGTTGCCTAATATAGCCCACACTTTGAAAGAAACCTTTGTAATTCCTATGAACTTTGTGAAAAACAACATATTATAATGTTATTTATGAGGGATTTGAAGAAAAAAATAGATAAGCTAAAGGACTGAACAAATATGAGTAGGCAAAAAAGCCCATTGCTTGCTCCAAAAAGGGGGAACATTTTTGTTCCCCTGAACTAACCCTCTATCTTTAAAATTATTTATAATATGACCTTATCTACCGTTTCGGGAAGTCACCCAACCAAAGAAACAGGATCACCAATACAATTTACAGTAGAAAGTATGTGCCTCCTTGTACTCTAATTATTATAGCACTATAAGAGCTTGGTTAACCCTAAAAAGGGTTATCCCACAAACAACTCTTATCTCCTATACACAGGATAAGTGATACCTGTATGTTCATTTAGGGTCCAGCCATTGGGGCCCAAATTGATCTAGAGAATGGGGATTCTGAGTTTTCTTTCACGATGGACTGGTCTCATGTGGACACTGCTTCTCCATTCAGTGACATTTATCTAGCCGAGCACTGTACTAGGCTATAGTAAGCAGGACCATAGACAGTGACTACAGTGGTGAATCCCCAGAAACCATATACTTTGGACAGGGGATAGGTTTACCCAGAAGAATCTGTATTACATTTCCAAACATTGGAATCAGATCAAAGTACATACACTGGTTGCCATGATTTATGATTGATATTGGGTGGAAAGAGATGTGCTTGTTTACCTAAAAAGTAACATTATGGGGGACATTATGGGCTGCCCTTGCATCAAGTGCAGAAATATAGTCCTGCCAGGGAATGATGTACATTTCTGCAACATTCAGTGTTGCAAGTTGGCCCAAAAGTCACATGCGAGGAGGACAAGCCCCAACACACCCCCTCCATGCTAGGCCAAGCCCCCTTCTAGCCTCCTTAATGTTTGCACATATATTGCTTTTTTTTGTGTGAACATTTTCCATTTATCCACAAAACTGAGCAACACTTGGGTATGTATGCCACTAACGCTGCTTAAAAAGTGCCCCCTGTTGTTAGAAACCATTGGAATACTACTTCATCTACTATACCATACACTACCATACTGTCCACTATTAAGGACACTACTTTTGGGTCATCTACTACATTTCTATGGTCAGCTATTAATATCCAGTGGTTTAGGTCTAGACTGCATATTGTATTGAGTCTAAAAGTTATTGCTACTGTAAATAGTATTGCCATTGGATGATTACAATTATCCTCTTCTTCTAGAACATACATGGCAGAGTGAATAAACAAAGCAATACCCAAATCTTATGTCATAAATACCCTCCTGTGAAAGCAATGCATACATTTAAAAAAAAAGTCCCAATTGGACTAGAAGAGCCAATGTGAGTGATAATAATCCTGATTCAGTGCTGTGGAATGCATTGGTGCTAAAAAAAAAAAAATCAATCAATAAATAAATAAAATAAGTAAAAACAAATAAACATTTCACATAACATGATCCAAATGCACTCTTTACATTGTAAAATGATTTCACGTTATCCAAATAATTTCTAAATTCTATCTATGTAAATTATTGCATGCAAAAATTTTTCTACAAAGCAGCCACGGAACATACCACATCCTGCTGGGGGAGACTGAAAGTAGGACTCGCTGCTAGGTCCTTTTCCTGGTGAACAGACAAAAACACAAAAATGACCTATTTGTTTTGTGGTGCCTGTTGAGCCGTGGGTGATTAACATTTAAATATTATTATTATAATTTGTCATCATGCAGCAAAATTCCTTTAATCCAGCATCCTATAAACCATAACGTATAATAAACTAATTTTTTTTTTTCAGACAAAACTGAAATATATTGTGGAATTGTAGAACACTGGAAGCAAAATATCAAACCAGTAAGGAAATACTTCTGTTTAAAAATAAGCTATAATAGCATATTATGTGTTATATTATATTTTTATTATGTAATATTTTGGAATTTCTTCATTTTTTTTATGCCCATGTGTCTTATCCACTTATCAAAGACTATCTGATAATGCTAAAACTTCAATAATCTGCCACATATTAATTCTCACTAATACTAGATTTAATTAATTTTAAGTGAAAGCTAAGGGCTTGTTCACATCTGCATTCGGGAATTCATTCAAAAAACTGAGCTGAATGGTCTGTTGCCCAACAGACACCAATGGGTCCTGACAGAACCCATTGGGGGAGATTTATCAAAAACCTGTGCAGAGGAAAACTCTCCCAGTTGCCATTAACCAATCAGATCACATCTTTCATTTTTAGGAAGGCCAGTGAAAAATCAAAGAAGGGATCTGATTGGTTGCTATGGGAAAATGGACAACTTTGCCTCTGCACAGGTTTTGATAACTCTCCCCCATTGACTTTACTGGGGTCCATCTGGTGTCTGTTGATTTGCAGGATTTGAGCGGAGAAAATATTACTGCCAGCAGGATTTACTATTGACCACTGAATGCATAGAAGTAGGCCGTCTTGGCACTATAATTGAACCAATGCTTGAGTGTCACATGGCAGCAATGCAATTTTTTTTAATCCATTGTGCATTAGAAAGTATTGTACAGAGTGGTGCACATAGTCGGTGCTCCATAACAAAGATACTAACACAGCTGTAACCACCCAAGACTGGAGACTCTGGTGCACACATCCCATTTTCACAATTGTTATACATTTTTCACTTCCTTATTTTCTTTGCCTTTGGAGACCACATCTCTGTAAGGTTCTCACAAACCCTTAAAGATGACCTCTCCTGATATGTTTTTTTTAGATATCTATTTTATCAGAATACAAAACAAGAGCTGGGAATATCATGCCAAAACATTTTCCATTGACAGTGCTACTACATAATAGAAACATTAATGACTACCTGTCACCAAATAAAACTTTTAATATAATGTTCCTTGTGTAATTAGCAGACACTTTACCATTCACTTGCTTTTAAAATTATCAACAGAAATATGTTTAAAATGTAAAAGAAAAAATGGCCACTAGTTGGCTCTGTTCTGTTCCCTGCCACAATTAATACAGTGAGTTTCGTAAGTGAAAGCTCCACAGATTCTCACAGAAAGCTGCACAAACTGAAAGCTGCAGGAGAGCTTAACTGATAGTAGCACAGACTTAAAAATGCTCAGAGCCTGAGGTCTTCTATTCATCACAGCACTACAAAGATGTGAGGGCGGAAGTGGTCCCCCAGCAAGCTTCAGTGATGTCATGCCTGCTGGGAAAGAGCCACTTTCTCCTGCTGGGAGATTGCACTATGTGAGCAAGAAGAACGGTAAGATAAAGCTTTTTAAAGAACAGTTTATTTGGTGACAGGTACTCTTCAATCGCGAAATAAGGGCAAGCTTCAATGTGGTCCAGTTGTTCTGTTGTCATTGAAAGGGTGAAACCATGAAGAGAAAAATGAATGATTTTAAATTGTGCCTCCGTCTAAATTTCATTTTTGGCTACCCTAATGTCTCCTGCTGACCTTGCCAAATATTGGCTTGGCAAGGTCAGCAGTTGCAACTTTAGATTGTTCAAATTTTTCTGAAAAGATATGAAAGAGAATGGATAGGGCCCTTACATCACAGAAAGTCATCAAACTAATTTGGGGAACAGTCCTTCGATAGATCACGAAAATAGGGGGTGGGGGGAAAATGCTGTCTGTTGGATATATTACAAAAAGTGTCCTGATCCAAGCTAGTCCCAGAATTCAGAAAAGGTAAAGCAAACCTTGGTTCAGAGTGATGGAGACAATGCCCTACTGTTTAATTCCCATATTTTTCTAAGTTCTATACAATTTATTGTCCCTGCCTAATATGGATTCTGGATGAGACCATAACGGAATGTCTTTCCTAACTAAGAAGTACAGTTTTGCCCCAACCTGCATACCTTCCATGCTGCTATAGTGTCCTGGAGTAACAAGCTGCATTTCAACAGGAAAGAAAGACCAGAATATCTGGTGCACAAAAGGTGAGGTTCACCGATAAACCAAGTGAGCTTTTATGTAAACATTGATTTAACAACCGATACCTCTAATACAACCAACTCCATGGCAGAGAAGACAGGATAAATTATACATTCAGACATCAGAAAAGAGACATCCCTGTTTTGTCCCTTTCTCGGCTAAGAAGCAGTAAAAAGAAAACCCAGAGTATGAATTCAAGGCTACAAAGATGCATAAAGGGATAAAAGGCCAGTCAGAAAGAGCCCATAAAATCCCATGTGCACCCTCCACACCTATTCCTATCGCATTACCAACAGCTTTTTAAGCATCAATGAAGGTAATAGTCGGGGCTGGGGCCTCCTGATGTGTGTTTTAGTGAAAACTTGCATTCTCTGTGCATTAATAATTCTGTAGCAACTTTTCCTATACTTCTGCTTTGTGACATTCCACAGTTATTCCACAGGGCATTCCCATTACCCTTGACAAAAAGGTGTATCCATTTTCATATTCTGGTTTCATCAGTGCAGTGTCCCAATACCCATGTCACTGCTCCAAAAATATGAAGTTGTCATATCTTGTGTAGAATTTGTGAAGAATTCCTTTCCAGGTGCCTAAATCTGAATATAGGGTATAGGGAGTTAAATGCTTAACTGTCCTTTTGTTTGTTATATAGCCATTTCAGCATACTCTAAGGTATCACAAAAGTGTAAGGATTAAAATCGATCATTGGTCGCTTGATACTCTCCATTCAGTTTCTATGTAGAAACTTCTTGTAGCGCATTTTTCTGCCCTAATAAGTGCATACCACATATGTACATCTAAGTAGTGTACTATTTTTTACCTGTTAATCTGTCAAGAGCCTACATACTGTGAAAGGACAGCCAAAAGTGCTCATCGCCTGGTGTTGTACTCAGATACTTTTTTAAGTGTACTCTAGTGCATTTTTCTGCCCTCATAAGTGCATACCACATACCTACATCAAAGCAGTGTACTCTTTTGTAGCTGTAAATCTGAAACAAGTCTACATACTGGGAAAGTCCAGGCAAAAGCAATCACTGGCTGGTTTTCCAAGTGTACTGTAGCACATTTTTTGCCCTCATACGTGCATAACACATACCTACATCTAAGTAGTGCACTTTTTTGTACCTTTTAATCTGTAACCTACATATAGTGAAAGGCCAGGGAAAAGTAATCACTGGCTGTTTTATGAAAATACGTTTTCCAAGTGTATTGTAGCGCATCTTTTTGCCCTCACACATGCATACCACATACCTACATCTAAGTGGTGTAACATTTTGTATCTGTTAATCTGTCAAGGGCCTACATATTGTGAAAGTCCAAGCAAAAGTCCTCACCGGCTGGTGTTTTACAAAAATACAGAGTTTTTAGGCATATTGGTGCCCATTTTTCTGCCCTCATCAGTGCATGCCGCATACATACATCTAAATAGTGTACCATTTTGTACCTACTAATCTGTCAAGAGCCTACATACTGTGAAAGTCCAAGCAAAAGTACTCATCGGCTGGTGTTGTACTCAGATCGTTTTTTTTTTTAAGTGTACTGTAGAGCATTTTACCACCATCATCAGTGCATGCCACAGACGTACATCTAAGTAGTCTACTATTTTGTATCTGTTAATCTGTCAAGGTCCTACATACTGTGAAAGTCCAGCCAAAAGTACTCATCGGCTGGTGTTGTACTCAGATACTTTTTTAAGTGTACAGGAGAGCATTTTTCTGCCCTCATCGGTGCATACCACATACCTACATCTAAGTGGTGTACTATTTTATACCTGTTAATCTGTCAAGGGCCATTTATTAAAACATACCTGGATAGCATGCAGCGAGCACATATATATGTGAATGAACAAGCGTGTAATAAATTACTCACAACCACATCATAGTAACATAGTTCATAAGGTTGAAAAAAGACCAAAGTCCATCAAGCTCCACCTATAACCCTAGTGAGTCCCTACTGTGTTGATCCAAACGAAGGCAAAAAACCCTCATACTAGAGGTAAAAATTCCTTCTCGACTTCAAATATGGCAGTCAGAATAAATCCCTGGATCAATGTTATGTCCCTAAAAATCTAGAATCCATAACCTGTAATGTTATTATTCTCCAAAAATGCATCCAGATCCCTTTTGAACTATTTTATCCAGTTCACCATGACCACCTGCTCAGGCAGAGAATTCGTCTGGTCTTCTTGCAGATTTCTTTTAATTGCATGATTTCGTTACGGTCACATAAGATATTTCTTTTCAATCCTGTTTGAAAATATCTGGGGTACGATGATTTACATCCATAGGCGTGCGCACGCTAATCAAGCCCACGCTCAGGGGCGTCACTAGGTCAATTTATTCGGGGCCTGGGTCCCTGATGTCAACTGCCCCGGCTTTTTTTTAAATCTTCCTCCATTTTTTTAAATATATTTATAAAACAGTGGGGCGCTCTGGCCCCTGCGAGGTCCCCTTCAGGAGCACGCAGAAGGGGACCCCGCTCAGGGCAGGTCCTCCGGTCCGAAGTTCATTAGGCCTGGCCGGGGACACTGCTACTTTAGGAGTAGCACACTTCCGTGCGCAGGGACGCCCCCCTGCCCCGGCTGCTCTGAGCAGGACGGAAGCTCGGAGCTTAAACCACTGCAGAAGGCAGCAGCCAGGCGTGACCAGGAGCCGCCCAACGTGATCTACAGCCCGCCTGATGTCATCTGCAGCCCGGAAAGGTAAAAAGGGCGGGGGGGGGTTGGGGGGTTGTTGGGGTCAGGGATCAAAAGATTGTGAAGGAGGGGGTCTGTGGAGGGACAGTCACAGAACAGTGCGAAGAAGTGGTGGCAGAGGGGGCTGGGAAGGGGCAAATGTACAGGAGGAGGGGACAGAGGGGCAGGGAGCGGAGGAGTCTAAAGTAGGGTGCCACCTGGCCGGTATTTATATAACCAATCCACCAACTCCCAGAATGTTGCACCATATACTATACCAGTGTTTCCCAACCAGAGTGCCTCCAGCTGTTGCAAAACTACAACTCCCAGCATGCCCGGACAGCTGTTGGCTGTCCGGGCATGCTGGGAGTTGCAGTTTTGCAACAGCTGGAGGCACCTCTGGTTGGGAAACACTGACCCATACTATATTCTACTATATAGTCCAACAGGCTGGGAGTTGTAGTTTTCGTTTGGGGCAGCTGCTGAGCCACAGGCTGTATCAAGGCATGCTGGGAGTTGTAGTTAGTAACTAACTGCAACTCCAGAATTTAATCAAAAAGACAAAAGAAAGCAATCAAAAGGTCCCATCGAAACAAAAATGAAACCGTTAAAAAACACAGATCGGGGCGCAAAAAAATGCCCCTCATACAGGACGTATAAGGCGAAATAAAAAAAGTTATAGGGGTCAGAATAGGAAAAAAAATCCCCCCGCATATGTGTATCCTGTGATGTCACGCATATATAATTAATTGTGTGTATATTTTGTGTGTTTTTATACACTGTTTTTGCACTTTATATGGAGTTTATCCTGAGAAACTACTTATACTCAAGTGCAATAAGATAAATGTGGGCTAATCCATAGGTGGCAGCCTGTATATTTTATTGTATGGAAGGTCCCTATTCAAATCAGTGTCTATATTATTAATGTACTGGGAGACCCATCATTTTAACCTGATAAGTGTTAATTCCTACATGCCAATCTAGCTAACAACCTACCTAACTGGTTTCCTACTTCCCTGGCTATCTAACTACCTGGCTACCTACATAGCAAGCTGGCTACCTGACTACCTACCTGGCTATCTAGCAACCTGAATATGTACCTACCTACCTATCCATCTACCTAACTACCTACCTAGCTATCTATCTACCTAGCAACCTAACTACATGGCTACCTAGCTAATTACCTACCTGGCTACCTAGCTAGCTATCCACCTATGTTGCTAATAACCAACCTTGCTACCTACCTAGCTATCTACCTAGCAACCCAACTACCTACCTGTATCTACTTAGCTAGCTAACAATCTACCTAGACACTTAACAAGCTATCTAGCTAACAACCAACCTAGCTATGAACATACCTAGCTACTGACATAGTTGCAACCTACCAATGTAGCTAGCTACCTACTTACCTGCCTACCTACCTATCTAGCTAACTAACAACCTACCTACTTTCAGACGTATTTATCTAATGAGGGGGTCTATGTGGGGGATAGGCCTACTTAATGGGGGTCCTACTATCCTTATTATGAGAGGGCATTGCATTGGAAAAATGCAGAGTCAAACATGTTTTTCCTGCAGATGCTAAAGAGACGATTTTTACCTGGAAGAAGTTGACATGTCAATCTGATCCAGATGCACAAGAAAAGGAAAGAGGACATCGCTGATCAGAAATGATGTTACCTGTGAGTCCCTAGATGTTACTATAATCCCCTATATGGTATACAGATCCTTTGTACAGCTGGTGTCTACCTTTATATGATCCTGGATACAATTACTTATATGGTATGCAGGTTTGCAACAAAGTCCAAGACCACAGCACAATAGTTTATTGGTTCCCCAAAAGGTTTTTTTGAGGAACCAATAATTAATAGCTCTTTTTTTCCAATTTTGGTGCTGTGGTCTTGGACTTTCTTGCATGTTTGGTATCTGGGTGACTACGGGGACAATGGATTTATCTAGTGCTGTCTTATCTGTTTATGTATGTGTGCATGCAAGCAAGAGTGTATTTGTGTGTTTGTATATGTGTGCGTGTATGTGTATGTATATGTATGTATGTATGTGTGTATATATATATATATATATATATATATATATATATATATATATATACACGCATGCGTGCGGCGTGAGTTTGTGCTTTAGGGTGCACACCCTAATGCAATAAGCTGCGCACGCCTATGTTTACATCCAAAACAGCATGAATACCTCAGCTCCAGCCTGCCGCACTACGTTGCGGAGACCACCCCCTTAATCATTCGCACCGGTGTGGAGCTCTAGCTAGGTTAAATATGCTGGTGAACACTATTGTATTAACCCTTTTAGCGTTGGTTTTATTTCAACATAATATAATCACCACCAGCTCTTTCACATAACCATAGCTATTTACAAAAATGCTTTATAACAGCACACTTCATTCATCCCTTTCGGTTCGATCGTTGCTAATTCTGTTAGCCAATATGCCTCAGTAGTGCTTTTTTGTTCTCTTCTTTATTTATTTTTTTTCTACTTCTTCAATTACTTGCCATTTGCCAGATCTATTACTGTATGTCCAAATTGTTTAAAATGGCATGCTACGCTAGTTTCTCCATAGTGCGTTTCTTTCATTCCTTCTTGCTCCAAATGTGAATACCTCATTATCATTGATTTATGTTCACTGAGTCTCACTTTGATTTGTCTTGAAGTTTGGCCAAAATAGGCTTTGCCGCAAGGGCATTTTAGGAGGTAAATCACATTGAAACTCAGACAGGAAAAAAAAAACGTATTTTATATTTTTGGTATCTTTCGTAGGATGATGAATACAATCACTCCTTATGATACTATGGCACTGGAACATGATAGACAAGGGTAAGTACCATTCTTTTTTGTTGCTAGAAAATCTTTTTTTTTTTTATTTTTTTTTTATTTAACATCGCTTCTTATCAATCTATCTCTGATTGCTTTTCCTTTTTTTTTAAACGCAAACATTGGTGGATCTCTAAATAATTTCCGTTATTTTGAATCAGCTCTCAAGATACTCCAATATTTTTTAATTACATTTTGTATAATTATTGACCATTTATCATATTTACCTGTATACATAATTGTGTTTTGCATATTTTTTCTGTTCTCTGTCTAAATCTTTCTCTCGGTGTTCTTCCAATTTCTTCTGATATTTTTTCCATTTCTCTTTTTTTTATAACCTTTCTCTACAAATTTTTCAATCAACTTTCTTTTATTTTTAGTGCACTTTTCATCATTGCTAGACATCCTTCTTGCTCTTATGAATTGACTTTTAGGGAGTCCCTTAAAGGTAGTGGGTGAATGATAAGATTTACGATGTAACCTGCTATTTCTATCTGTGGGTTTATTATATAACGTGGTTGTGATATCTGCACCCATTTTATGAATTTCTACATCTAAAAAATTTATAACTTCTGCATTATATGTTAAGGTAAATTTGATGGTCTCATGACTTGATTAAATTTTTCCACAAATATTAGCAAACATTTTTCATCACCTTCCCATAACATGAAGACATCATCCACGTAGCAAAGCCACGTGGATGATGTCTTCAGGCCACACGTACCAAAGACATGTAATTCTTCATAATTTGCCTTAAAGGCGTTAGCCAGGCTAAGGGCTACTGATGAGCCCATAGGAACTCCTCCTATCTGGAGAAAAAAAAAATCATCATCAAAACGAAAATAATTTTTGGACAGAGTAAGATCCAACAGGGACATCAAAAAATTTAGTTTTCGATTATTTATATTAGCATTCCTTGCCATAAGTTCTTGTACACATTGCATGCCCTCACTTTGGGGAATGTTTGTGTACAAGCTTTGTACATCTAGCGTACAAAGGAATGTAACATTTTCAAATTTACATTCTTCTAATTTATCCAAAAAATGGTTAGTGTCAAGTAGACATCTACTAAATTTTTAAATTTCTGGTTGTAAATAGCTTACCACAAGAATCGAGAGGGGCTGCCACAGGGACGGCGATCCGGAAACGATCGGTGGTCCCGGTGGTCTCTCGGCAAGGTGTAAAAAAAACGGCATTCTAGAATTATTAATGTGTTTGCTAATTTTTCAGAACTAATACCTTCTGTAATGCTTTCCCTAATTAAATCATCAATTTCATGTTTAAATGTCCATGTTGGATCCCCCCTGAGTTTAACATATGTTTTAGAATTAGACAGTTGAGATAAAGCTTCTTCCATATAATACTCACGATTCATCACTACAATAAGGGGGTGGGGCCATTGTAGTGATGAATCGCATGTATTATATGGAAGAAGCTTTATCTCAACTGTCTGATTCTAAACTCAGGGGTATCCAACATGGACATTCAAAAGTGAAACTGATGATTTCGTTAGGGAAAGCGTTACAGAAGATATCATTTCAGAAAAATTAGCAAACACATTAATAAATGATAATCCTAGAGTGCCGTTTTTTTTACACCTTGCCGAAGATCCACAAGAATCGAGAGAGACCACCAGGACGACCGATCATTTCAGGATTAGTGTCCCTGTTGCAGCCCCTCTCGATTCTTGTGGATAGCTATTTACAACCAGAAATTTAAACATTTTGTAGATGTCTACTTGACACTAACCATTTTTTGGATAAATCAGAAGAATGTAAATTTGAAAATGTTACATTCCTTTGTACACTAGATGTACCAAAGCGCTTGTACACAAACATTCCCCAAAGTGAGAGCATGCAATGTGTACAAGAACTTCTGGCAAGGAATGCTAATATAAATAATCGAAAACTAAATTTTTTGATGTCCCTGTTGGATCTCGCTCTGTCCAAAAATTATTTTCGTTTTGATGATGATTTTTCTCCCCAGATAGGAAAAGTTTTTATGGGCTCATCAGTAGCCCCTAGCCTGGCTAACGCCTTTATGGCAAATTATGAAGACATACATGTCTTTGGTACGTGTGGCCTGAAGACATCATCCACGTGGCTTTGTTACGTGGATGATGTCTTCATGTTATGGGAAGGTGATGAAAAAATCTTTGCTAACATTTGTGGAAAAATGTAATCAAGTCAAGAGATCATCAAATTTACCTTAACATATAATGCAGAAGTTATACATTTTTTAGATGTAGAAATTAATAAAAAAAAAAGGGTGCAGATATCACAACCACGTTATTAATAAACCCACAGATAGAAATAGCAGGTTACATCATAAATCTTATCATTCACCCACTACCTTTAAGGGACTCCCTACAAGTCAATTCATAAAAGCAGGAAGGATATCTAGTAATGATGAAGAGTACACTAAAAATAAAGGAAAGTTGATAGAATTATGTATACAGGTAAATATGATAAACGGTCAATAATTATACAAAATGTAATAGCATGTCTTTGTTTGTACCCCATAATTGTAAGCGCTGTGGAATCTGTAGGCGCTATATAAATAAATAAATAATTAAAAAATATTGGAGTATCTTGAGAGCTGATACAAAATATGGGAAATTATTTAGAGATCCACCAATGTTTGCTTTTAAAAAAGGAAAAACAATCAGGAATAGACTGATAAGCGATGTGAACTCAAAAAAAATTTTTAAGTCAGATTTTTTAGCAACAAAAAAGAATGGTACTTACCCTTGTCTATCATGTTCCAGTGCCATAGTATTATAAGGAGTGATTGTATTCATCATCCTACGAAAGGTACCAAAAATATAAAATACGTTTTATTTTTTCCTGTCTGAGTTCCAATGTGATTTACCTCCTAAAATGCCCTTGCGGCAAACCTATTTTGGCCAAACTTCAAGACAAATCAAAGTGAGACTCAGTGAACGTAAATCAATGATAAGGAGGTATTCACATTTGGAGCAAGAAGAAATGAAAGAAACGCACTATGGAGAAACTAGCGTAGCATGCCATTTTGAACAATTTGGACATACAGTAATAGATCTGGCAAATGGCAAGTAATTGAAGAAGTAGAAAAAATAAAAATAAAGAAGAGAACAAAAAAGCACTACTGAGGCATGAGGCATATTGGCTAACAGAAGAAGAGCTGGTGGTGATTATATTATTATGTTGAAATAAAACCAATGCTAAAAGGGTTAATACAATAGTGTTCACCAGCATATTTAAAGGGTTATTCCAGGAATTTTTATTTTTATTTATGCTACAGGGGCTGTAAAGTTAGTGTAGTTCACAATATAGTGTCTGTACCTCTGTGTGACGGTTTTCTCACAACTCTTCTGTGATTTTCACCCCGATATTTATTTTTACCAGCACACAAAATGACTGTTGTCTCAGATTTTTCCCAGGTTGCAATGCGGCCGAGACCTGACTCACTAGTCACCTGATTACATGGAGCCTGTCTGCTTCAATGGGTGGAGGGATCGCTTGGTGGGAGAGAGATCATTCTGCGACTAATGCAACAGCTGTAGGCACCCTGATTGAAAACAACAGGTCTTTTGAATGGATGAAGCTCATTTATGTTTCAATTGGTGGGGTGAATGATGTGTGGGATAGAGGAAAATGGAATTTTGGGATTTGTAGTAAAAAAAGAAGCCCCAAGACAAGTGCAGATCCTTCCTAAGCATATCCATTACTACCTGCCAGGTACTTACTAAACTCACCTTATGGTGGATAACCCCTTTAACCTAGCTAGAGCTCCACACCTGTGCGCATGATTAAGAGGGTAGTCCCCGCAACATAGCGCAGCGGGCTGGAGCTGAGGTATTCAACATCTTACCTGTTTGGGATGTAAAACATCGTACCCCAGATATTTTCGAACAAGATTGAAAAAAAAATATCTTATGTGACCGTAAAGAAATCATGCAATTAAAAGAAATCTGCAAGACCAGACAATGTGGTCGTGAGTAATTTATTACACGCTTGTTCATTCACATATATATGTCCTCGCCGCATGCTATGCAGGTATGCTTTACTAAAAGTGCATTGATGGTGAACAATAGCACCAACTACCTGTGATGAACTTGTTATATGTTTAACAATATATCGTACAAAGAAGTGTAGCCTACTGTTATTGAATCTGTCAAGAGCTTACAATAAAAAAAAAAAAAAAATTACAGAGTTTTTAAGCTCATTGTAGCGGATTTTTCTGCCCTCATAAGCGCATACCGCATACATACATCTAAGTAGTGTACTATTTTGTACCTGTTAATCTGTCAAGGGCCTACATACTGTGAAAGGACAGACAAAAGTAATCTCCTGCTGCTGTTTTACAAAAATACAGAGTTTTTCGGCGCATTGTAGCGCATTTTTCTGCCCTCATAAGTGCATATCGCATACGTACATCTAAGTAGTGTACTATTTTTGACCTGTTAATCTGTCTAGGGCCTAAATACTGTGAAAGGACAGCCAAAAGTACTCATCGGCTGGTGTTGTACTCAGATACTTTTTTAAGTTTACTGTAGTGCATTTTTCTGTCCTCATACATGCATACCACATACCTACATCAAAGCAGTGTACTATTTTGTAGCTGTAAATCTGTAACAAGTCGAGATACTGGGAAATTCCAGGCAAAAGTAATCACCGGCTGGTGTTTTACGAAAATAAGTTTTCCAAGTGTACTGTAGCGCATTTTTTTGCCCTCATACGTGCATACCACATACCTACATCTAAGTAGTGCACTTATTATACCTGTTAATCTGTAACAAGCCTACATACAGTGAAAGGCCAGGGAAAAGTAATCACTGGCTGTTTTATGACAATATGTTTTCCAAGTGTACTGTAGCCCATTCTTTTGCCCTCATACGTGCATACCACATACCTACATCTAAGTAGTGTACCATTTTGTACCTGTTAATCTGTCAAGGGCCTACATACTGTGAAAGTCCAAGCAAAAGTACTCACCGGCTGGTGTTGTACTCAGATACTTTAAGTGTACTGTAGAGCATTTTTCTGCCCTCATCAGTGCATACCACATACCTACATCTAAGTAGTGCTGTTTTGTTCCTGTTAATCTATCAAGGGCCTATGAAAGGACATCCAAAAGTGTACACCTGCTGCTGTTCTCTACAAATACTGTTTTAAGCGCAGTGCAGCGTATTGTACTCCCCTCATATACACACTAAGTATGTCAGGCAGAGAAGTGCCAGGACGTGCACAGAGGAGTGGCAGAGGCCTAAATCCTTCAGGCAAAGGGCGCAGCAGACTAGGGGCGAGTGGCCGCAGGAGTCACAGCGAGAGGCCTGAGCTCCCGTTATCAGCTAGCGGTCATGTCTTGACCAGCAACCCATCTGCCGTCGTCGATTGATTAACACGGTCATCCACTTCATCACAAGTGACATCTTACACCCCCAGTCAACAGTCAGTGGGTTCCTCAGAAACAACCCTCAGTTGGCATGGCCCGAGAGCAGTCCCTGTCCTCCCATTGCCTCTGTCCTATGCTGTTCCCTCTCCTACAGAATAATCTTATGCTGTGGGTTCAGCTCCACCATTCAATGAGGAAGATCTAATAGAGGACAGTCAGCAGCTACTGCCCTGCCAAGAAGTGGAGGAGACATCCGACGCTTGCTCCGCTCGGTGGGGAAGTAGTGATGAGGAGAGTGACGTGGGAGGCGGTGTTGCCAGGGTTCAGGGTCCTGAAGCAGACACTGTTGAGGAACCTGAGGAGGATATCAGTGACATGCAGACACTTGTTGATGATGAAGCCGATTGCAATTGGGAGCTGGGTGCAGAAGGGGCTACATCATCATCAAGAGAAGAGAGTTGCAGGTTGCCTGTGAAGCAGAAGCTGAGCCAGCAAGGCGGTAGCATGGTTGGCAGTCAGCGTGGTGGCAGAAGTGGAAATTCTGGAGCCAAACATGCCGGGGGAGACCACCTGCTTTGCGGCAGCCTACCTTTCCGGGATGTAGTGGAACAGGGGTTCCTTGAGACGGCGGCAGTAGCAGTCAATTAGTGCAGACTGTTGGTGGGAAAATCAGCTACTCGCCCGTGTGGCAGTTTTTCATTAAGCATCCAGAGAAGGTTCACATAGCCACATGCAAGATATGTCGGCAGAAGGTGAAGCGTGACCAGGGTCCCAATGTTGTCACCATGGCCCTCCGTCAACATATGCTTTGCCACCCTAAAGCGGCCTGGGAGAACCGTGGCTCCGATGTACTGGTCCAGCCTGCTGCATCACCCAGTGACACGCCGCTCCCTCTTTCAGTCAGCCAAGGCTCCACCACCTCAGCCTAAGGGAGCTGTGTGTCCTCCCCTCCCTCTGTTGCTCCAGATGCTCCTGCTTCTCCCACTTCTAGTCAGCCATTCCGCCAACAACCTATCTGCGTAGCCATGTCCAAGAGGCAACAGTATGCGCTCACTCATCCAACGGTGCAGAAGCTGAATGTGCTCCTATCTAAGTTGCTGGTGCTGCAGTCCCTCCCTTTTCAAGGGGTGGACTCTGCACCTTTCAGAGAACTGAAGGTTTGTGCCAAGCCAAGGTGGAGAGTGGCAAACCATTATTTCTTTGCGAAGAAGGCAGTACCAGCCCTGCACAATGTTGTGCAAGAGAAGATGGGCCAGTCCTTGAGCCTGTCGGTGTGTACCAAAGTGCACGGCAGCGCCGACTTCTGGAGCTGTAACTATGGTCAGGACAATATATGTCCTTTACAGCTCACTGGGTGAATGTGGTTCCTGCACAGCCAAAACCCCAACTTGGACAGGTCACAACGCTTCCGCCTCCACGCTCTCAGCCCGTTGGTCCTGTGACAGTGTGCGAATCCGCCTCCTCCTCTTCCACCATGTCCTCAGTGTTCGTCCACTGCCCGGACAAGTCTCAGTGGCCCTTCAGCCATACATTTGCCTTGGTGAAAAGTCACACAGGGGAGGAACTGCTAAAAGTCATTCATAAAGAAATCGGAGCATGGCTTACTCAACAAAAACTGGAAATGGGAACCATGCTGACTGACAACGGGAAGAACATGTTGGCCGTGTTGCGAGAAGGAAGGGTGAGCCATGCGCCCTGCATGGCATACGTGTTAAATCTGGTTGTCAAGCAGTTCCTGAAGTGTTTCCCCCATTTGCAAGACATCCTAAAAATGGGAAGGAAACTGTGCATGCACTTCAGCCACTCGTACGCCGCAAAGCATAACCTCCTTCAGCTGCAGCGTCAGAATGGTATCCCCCACCATAGTCTGATTTGTGACGTTGCCACACGTTGGAATTCCACCCTCAATATGTTGGAACGACTGTATGAACAGAGAAAAGCTATCTCTTGATAGCTGATTTCTTGATGATCCAAGCGGATACGGGTACTCCCCTTTGTAACTTCAATGTGAACCAGTGGCAGCTCATACGTGTCACCTGCAGTTTGCTCAGGCCCCTTGAGGAAGCCACATTGTACGTAAGTCGCCAGGATTACGGGATGAACAACGTCATTCCACTGCTTCATTTCCTACAACAAGTGTTGGAAATGATGGCTGGTCAGGGCAATGGAGATGTTGCGCCTACATCTCACGGCCACATGAGCCCTGTGGGGGCAGAACTGGAGAAGGAGGAGGAGGAGGATGAGGGGCATAGTGGAGCTCAGTTTAGGTTTCATGAGATGGGCGGTGTTTCTAATCATCTGACAGGAGAGGAGGAGCATGATCAACTAGAGGAGCTAGAGGGTTTTGAGGAAGGCGAGACAGAGGACCCAGACACACCATGGCAGTATGCAGTGGAGATGAAGGCAGGGAGCCCCTCGAGTCACTTGCACAAATGGCACAATGCATGCTCAGATGCTTTTGTCAATTGTCAACATTCGGCAGCGGGATGACTTCTGTGTCTCCACCTTATTGGACCCTCGCTACCGGCATAAAATGGGGGCCTTTATTACACCCACTGAGAGGAAGGACAAACTGACCTACTACAGAGAGATCCTATGTAGTCAGTTGGCCAATGTCTATCAGCGCCATTGTCCATATAATCGCAGGTCTGTCTCGGGGGGGCCCTCTGCGCTCACCTTCCACTGCCATGGCTGCTGGGGAAGTGAGGGGTGGCAGGATCAGTACCAGCTCCATCAGAAGCAGCCAAAGTCTACAGTCGCTGATGAGTACCTTTCTTCACCCGCATAGTAAAGCAACTCATCAGCAGCTGGTAGACCTGGAGCTGGACCTAAACCAGCAGGTGGTGGAATACCTTGACATGACCATGCCAACAAACCTTGAAGAACCGCTGGACTTCTGGGCAGCCAAACTTGATTTATGGCCGCAGCTAGCAGAGTTTGCCCTGGAAAAGCTGTCCTGCCCGGCCAGTAGTGTGCCATCAGAGCGGGTGTTAAGTGCGGCGGGGGTCATAGTCCAAAGAGAACTCGTCTGTCCAAGAAAAATGTGGAGAGACTGACCTTTATGAAGATGAATCAGGCATGGATCAGCCAGGATTTCCACCCACCAATGCCAGATGCATCAGGGTAGATTGACCATGGTGCTACACCAACACTTCACAAATATGGATAGTGCCAAACAGATTTAAGGCACTACTCCGCAGTTACAAACATTCCAGCCACCTTCATCACCGGGTACTGGTATTGCCACCCACCGCACCATTCTGTCACCGGGTCACTTTCAGGACTCCTGATGCTGCTGCTGGCACCTCCAGGCTGTTTCATTCAGCCACTATTTTGTCTCCTTATGCTTCTGCCAACTCAAGGCTGTGCCATTCATCCACTATATGGTCTCCTCATGCTTCGGCCCCCTCCAGGCTGTACCATTCAGACACTATATGGGCTCCTTATGCTTTCCCCACCTCCAGGCTGTGTCATACAGCCAATATATGGTTTACTGATGCTGCTGGGCCTGGGCATAAAAAATTTGGTCATAGTAGCACTAGCTTCCCAAAATCTTCAGTTTAAATTTTAAACTTCATCTTTTTTTCTTAGGGATTGTGAAGCCCTGGGGTCTCCTCATGCTTCAGTCAACTCCAGGCTGTGCCATTCATACACTGTATGGTCTCCTCCTATTGATGCCACCTCCAGGCTAGGTCATTGTGCTGCCATGTGACATGGGACTCCTTGTTGGATTAGATACTAAAACTTGGGAGTAAAAATTTCAATTTCAAAATCCTCAATTTCAATATCTTAGATTTAAATTTCCTATATTTCAATGGTCTCTTCATGCTGCTGCCAACTCCTGGCTGTGCCATTCAGACACTATATGGTCTCCTCATGCTGCCAACACCTCCACGCTGTGTCATTCAGCCACTATATGGTCTCCTCACGCTGCCAACACCTCTACGCTTTGTCATTCAGCCACTACATGGTCTCCTCATGCTGCCAACATCTCCACGCTGTGTCATTCAGCCAGTATATGGTCTCCTCATGCTTCAGCCTCATCCAAGCTGTGTCATCCAGCCACTATATGGTCTCCTCATGCTGCCGCTACCTCCATGCTGTGTCATTCAGCCACTATATGGTCTCCTCATGCTACCACACCTCCACGCTGTGTCATTCAGCCACTATATGGTCTCCTCATGCTGCCGCTACCTCCACGCTGTGTCATTCAGCCACTATATGGTCTCCTCATGCTGCAGACACTTCCACGCTGTGTCATTCAGTCACTATATGGTCTCCTCATACTGATGACACCTTCAGGCTCTGTCATTTTGCCGCTCTGCAGCAGTGATTCTAAAAGCAATGCCGGTAATTTGCATGTTTTTCTGAATAACAGTATTATTTCACTACCCCAGCACACTCCATATGCGTGTTAGAACACAGCAAAGTGTTCTTCACCCCTATTAAAGCTCTCTGTAATCCAGAAATAGCCGTTTTTAATATAGATTAGCCACGAATAAATTCAGATCGAAATATATTTTTTCAAAAAATTCGGCGAATTGGCCGAATCAAATTTTTTTAAAAGTTCGCTCATCTCTAGCATCTGTATCTGTAACTGCATTTGTGTAACTACCTCACTAGCAACACAACTAAAAAAAGTGTGAGAAACACAATAGAGAATATAGTCAGTAAATTTACAGTTAAAGCATTCTTAAAGGAAACAGTTATGCATCTCCTCAAAAGTTGTAGCTTTGCAATCTTGTGCCAAAGAGACTTTAATATCTGGAATTTACCCAATAACGTCAAGTTCTCTTCTTTACTGCACTTAATACCACAGGTAAAAACCCCAGACACTGCATCACGTGACCCCCAGGGACAAAGACTTTATATCCAGACCCCTAATGTTAAAAATGTTCCTTGGGCTCACATGGGATCCATTAGGTTACAAAAATCACCCTACCATATGCACCCAGAGGCTACTACCCCAAGCTAGTTTGATTACTACTCCTATTCTCCTTGTGAGTACCACATTAGCACTGACAAGACAGTGTCTGAGTGTATGAGGACAACATCCCCCAAATGGTAACACCCAGTTGTCAATGTATTCTTAAATTTCTTGTATTGTGGAGATGTCTCCTAGTAGCAACCATTTGAAATGCACAAGCACCATAATTATATTGTCAATTGTCTGGGAATTAAAGGGGTACTCACTTAAAAAAAAAAAAACGTTTGAAAGCTTAATAAAACTTTACATGAAAAGAACCATAAAACGCTTCCCCTCTCCAAGGTAGGGTTTAACTGCTCGGACCCCTGGCAATCTCCTTTACTAGGCCCCAGCACTCACCTTTACATGCAGGGTTCGTTGCGTCTCCCTAGCAAGCCCCTACCCTTGGAGATGTGCTCGGCTGGTGATTGGCTGAGCAGGCAATTACTTTTGTTCAGTAAGAGTGTGTCTCTAAGGGTGGGGGCTAAAACACTTATGCCCTATGCTTTAGATAAGGGGTAAGATTTTGTAAAATAGGGTACCCCTTTATTGGTCAGTAGTCTCAATAGAGTCTACTGTAAGTCTCCTCCAAGGATTAGAGACAGGCAATGGAACAGCATACCTGAAAATGGATATGGATATGAACTGCAAGAATGAAGATCAGTCAACCTCTCTACAATTTCTGATGATGCATTCCCTTTAAGAATAACATGTCTCATGGACCAATTTGGAATTAAAGGGATTCTCCAGGATTAGGAAAGCATTGCACCTTTCTTCCTATAACAGCTCCACACCTGTCCTCAGTTTGTGTGTGCTTTTGGGTCCACTTACTTTAAAGGAGTACTGTAGTGGAAAATAACTATCCATGATCTCCTCTACGGGCCCCGGCAGTCTGCAGGAAGGAGGTGTGTCTGTCCCCAGCATGACCCAGTGGGCGACAAGCCCCTTGTATCCCATAGAGATACATGGAGGGGGCGTGTCAGGCGCCCCTTCATGCGGGGACGGAACACTCCCTTCCTGATGACCGTCGGGGCCTTGTACAGGAGATTGCGGTGGGTTTCCTTCGGATAGGGGATAAGTTATTTTCCACTACAGTACTCTTTTAATGGAACTAAGCTGCAATACCACACACAAACTGGGGTCAAGAGGGGTGCTGTTTTTGGAAGAAAGCAACTATATTTTTCTAATCCTGGAGAACCTCTTTAATTCCAAATGTGTCTCCCTGTGGGTTTTTAGATTATGTTCTATTTCAAATGCGGTTTTATTTCCTATTGAAGTCAATGGGATTCATGATGCAGCTGTTGATGATCTTTGTTTGTAGTAGATTGTTTTACATAAATTTGCATCTAAAAATTTTCCGCCTAAACAAACTTGATTGATTATTGATTTGTTGTGTAATTACAATGAAGTGCTGCGCCATAATAAAGATTTCATTATTTTCCATTTCATTACTCACACTTTCCTACATGAAAAGACAGTTTATCTCCCATGTTCATATTGCGACAATCTTTACAGTAGCTCATTAAAAATCTTGCAGAAAAATAAAACAGAGCTCAGTAAAAACCAATTGCCCCTATCCAATGTCTCGGTGTAATTACTGGAGAATTCGTTCATTAGTTCTCAGCTCCAAGAGTTTGTTTCTTTTTTATGACTGTTTATATTTTGTGGTTGTTCTTCCAGAGTGAAGCCACAATAATCACAGAGGTAAGTCTTTCCTCCGCTTATGTAGTGTATGGTATTTACAGATTATAAATATGACGTCTACATCAAGTGAACAGGTTTAATCTGCTTCTCAGTCAGTACTAGAGTAAAAACAAGACTTAGCAACAGAGGACAGTAAAGCATCAGTAAGTTGTTGGCTTACATTCATTAAATGGGGTCATCAATAGAAATGGTACCAGAACAAAAAATACTTTTTAGCATTGTGTTATACATTGTGTTGCCTCATTACAATCAGGAAAATGTTTTCACTGTAAACGCTAAACCTCTCTATGCCTCAATCCCAGCAGGAGGTCGCAGCACCATCTCAGTACCATCTCAGTAACAGTTCAGAAAAATGACTAGTTGCATATATACCTAACTTATCCCTGTCTCCTACATACAGGAAAGAGGTGGACTGCCTGTTAATTCTACAGTGAGCTCTGACACAATTATGGGCTGTAAATTTCTGGAGAAGTCAACCCAATTTGGAGCTAACTTTGAAGCCAGTGATTTCTTTCTAGTGTTTGTTTATAATGCTTTGTTCATGTTTGTCTCATTATAAAACTTTCCATAGACCTTTACACAATGGACACTACACTTTTCACAATGGATCCCACAGATTTAGGTTTACTCTAATGTCACACCTAAAAGGAGCCATCACCTAACAGCTGTCTGAAATGGAAGTGTAGGCAGTACTGTGCAGGTGCCTTATCTCCTCTACTCTACTGTAGTAATATGTTTGTCCAAGCCATACAGGTATGTGCATGCCACCAAAGATAGGGGCGTAGCTATAAGGAGTGCAGAGGTTGCAGTCACTCCGGGGGCCTGGTACCTAAGGAGGGCCCAAAGCAAATCTGCCCCATAGGAGACCTGTTACGCCTAGCGCTCCGGGTCCCCGCTCCTCCCCGGAGCGCTCACGGCGTCCTTCTCCCTGCAGCTCCCCGGTCAGCGCTGACCGGGAGCGCTGCTCTGCCATGGCCGTTGGGGATGCGATTCGCACAGCGGGACGCGCCCGCTTGCGAGTCGCATCCCAGGTCACTTACCCGTTCCCGTCTCCTGCGGTCATGTGCTGGCGCGCGCGGCTCCGCTCTCTAGGGCGCGCGCGCGCCAGCTCCCTGAGACTTAAAGGGCCAGTGCACCAATGATTGGTGCCTGGCCCAATTAGCTTAATTGGTTCCCACCTGTTCCCTGCTTATATCTAGTCTCCTCCCTTGCACTCCCTTGCCGGATCTTGTTGCCTTAGTGCCAGTGAAAGCGTTCTTGTGTGTTTATACCCTGTGTACCAGAACTATTGCTATCTCCCCTGACTACGAACCTTGCCGCCTGCCCCCGACCTTCTGCTACGTCCGACTTTGCTTCTGCCTACTCCCTTGTACCTCGCCTATCTTCAGCAGCCAGAGAGGTGCCGTTGCTAGTGGATACGACCTGGTCACTACCGCCGCAGCAAGACCATCCCGCTTTGCGGCGGGCTCTGGTGAAAACCAGTAGTGTCTTAGAACCGGTCCACTAGCACGGTCCTCGCCATCCCTCTCTGGCACAGAGGATCCACCTCCTGCCAGCCGGCATCGTGACAGTAGATCCGGCCATGGATCCCGCTGAAGTTCCTCTGCCTGTTGTCGCCGACCTCCCCACACTGGTCGCCCAGCAAGCCCGACAGATTGCCCAACAAGATCACCAGCTGTCGTACTTGACCACCATGACTCAGCAACTCCAGTCGCAGCTACAGCAGATTCAGTCTCAGCTACAGCAGCAGCAACCATCTCCTCCGCCAGCTCCTGCACCTCTTCCGCAGCGAGTGGCCACTCCTAGCCTCCGCCTGTCTTTGCCGGACAAATTTAATGGGGACTCTAAGTTTTGCCGTGGCTTCCTTTCCCAATGTTCCCTGCATCTGGAGATGATGTCGGATCAGTTTCCTACTGAAAGGTCTAAGGTGGCTTTCGTAGTCAGCCTTCTGTCTGGAAAAGCCCTGTCATGGGCCACACCGCTCTGGGACCGCGATGACCCTGTCACTGCCTCTGTACACTCCTTCTTCTCGGAAATTCGAAGTGTCTTTGAGGAACCTGCCCAAGCCTCTTCTGCTGAGACTGCCCTGCTGAACCTGGTCCAGGGTAATTCCTCCGTTGGCGAGTACGCCATACAATTCCGTACTCTTGCTTCTGAACTATCCTGGAATAATGAGGCTCTCTGCGCGACCTTTAAAAAAGGCCTATCCAGCAACATTAAGGATGTTCTGGCCGCACGAGAGACTCCTGCTAACCTGCATGAACTCATTCATCTAGCCACTCGCATTGACATGCGTTTTTCTGAGAGGCATCAAGAGCTCCGCCAGGAAAAGGACTTAGATCTCTGGACACCTCTCCCACAGTCTCCACTGCAATCTGCGCCTAGGCCTCCCGCCGAGGAGGCCATGCAAGTGGATCGGTCTCGCCTGACCCTGGAAGAGAGGAATCGCCGTAAGGAAGAGAATCTTTGTTTGTACTGTGCCAGTACTGAACATTTTCTGGTGGATTGCCCAATCCGTCCTCCACGTCTGGGAAACGCACGCTCGCACTCAGCTCTCGTGGGTGTGGCGTCTCTTGATGCCAAGTCGGCTTCTCCACGTCTCACGGTACCTGTTCGGATTTCCACTTCAGCCAGCTCTCCCCTCTCAGCCATGGCCTGCCTGGACTCTGGAGCTTCTGGGAATTTTATTCGGGACTCCTTTGTGAATAAATTCCGGATTCCGGTGACCCGTCTTGTCAAGCCACTCCACATTTCCGCGGTCAACGGAGCCAGGGTGGACTGTACCATACGTTTCCGCACGGAGCCCCTTCTTATGAGCATCGGATCTCACCACGACAGGATTGAACTTTTGGTCCTCCCCAATTGCACCTCGGAAATTCTCCTTGGACTTCCCTGGCTTCAACTTCATTCCCCAACCCTGGATTGGTCCACTGGGGAGATCAAGAGTTGGGGGTCCTCTTGTTCCAAGAACTGTCTAAAACCGGTTCCCAGTAACCCTTGCCGTAACTCTGTGGTTCCTCCTGTATCTGGTCCCCCTAAGGTCATTAAGGACTCTGCCTGCCACAGGAAATGCCCCTCCCCCCCTCCCAGTTCCATCAGGCAAGCTTCTGTGTCCCCTCATGGCCCTCGTCCTGGTGTCACACTGCCCCGTGCCAGGTCCCGCCCTCTGCCCTCTCTCCCCATTCCTACTCCTGCGGTTCTGCCTGCCGTTGAGGAATCCCTCCATCCTTTCCCGGTGTCCTCATCCCAGGGGAGGCAGTTACCCGATAAAGAGAAGGGGAGACCTAAGGGGGGGGGTACTGTTACGCCTAGCGCTCCGGGTCCCCGCTCCTCCCCGGAGCGCTCACGGCGTCCTTCTCCCTGCAGCTCCCCGGTCAGCGCTGACCGGGAGCGCTGCTCTGCCATGGCCGTTGGGGATGCGATTCGCACAGCGGGACGCGCCCGCTTGCGAGTCGCATCCCAGGTCACTTACCCGTTCCCGTCTCCTGCGGTCATGTGCTGGCGCGCGCGGCTCCGCTCTCTAGGGCGCGCGCGCGCCAGCTCCCTGAGACTTAAAGGGCCAGTGCACCAATGATTGGTGCCTGGCCCAATTAGCTTAATTGGTTCCCACCTGTTCCCTGCTTATATCTAGTCTCCTCCCTTGCACTCCCTTGCCGGATCTTGTTGCCTTAGTGCCAGTGAAAGCGTTCTTGTGTGTTTATACCCTGTGTACCAGAACTATTGCTATCTCCCCTGACTACGAACCTTGCCGCCTGCCCCCGACCTTCTGCTACGTCCGACTTTGCTTCTGCCTACTCCCTTGTACCTCGCCTATCTTCAGCAGCCAGAGAGGTGCCGTTGCTAGTGGATACGACCTGGTCACTACCGCCGCAGCAAGACCATCCCGCTTTGCGGCGGGCTCTGGTGAAAACCAGTAGTGTCTTAGAACCGGTCCACTAGCACGGTCCTCGCCATCCCTCTCTGGCACAGAGGATCCACCTCCTGCCAGCCGGCATCGTGACAAGACCAGTATTAAATTGGCACATGGGGCTCTCTTGCAGATTTAGCATTGGGGCCCAGAAGTTACAAATTACGCCTCTGACCAAGGACACTGAAGTTGATACACTTTACCTAAACAATGGTTAGTGCAGTCACACCACGTTTCAGAGATCCGGCTACCGGACCTGCCTGGGAAATTTTTTAAACCGGCTGCATCCGTATCCCAGCCGGACCTGTGCCAAATCTCATTCATGTAAATGCGCCAACCGGAGTCAGATAGTGACTCCGTTCGGCTCATTTTTTGCTCGGCATCTGGTTTTGTGGCTGGACTCAAAACCGTGGTATGCCACGGTTTTCAGTCCGGCTACAAAACCGAATACAGGGCAAAAATGAGAGAGCCGAAGTCACTATCTGACTTTAAATCGGCGCATTTAAATGAATGAGATTTGGCACCAGTCTCTGAATCGTGGTGTGAATGCAACCTAACATCTATGGATGCATCTGAATATTAATAAAAAATCAGAATTTAGTCTTGTAAATATATACAGCTCACCATGGAGTAGGATCTTTCATGTGATGACATCTTTATGAAGGTACAAGGTGGACTGCTTGCTCTTGTATCTTTGTTCCTGCTTGTTTCTTGTAGGTTCTCTACCGGCTCATACAGGCTATCCATGGATCCCTCCTGCAAAAAATTAATCGATAAATAAATTGAAAAAATGCTAAAAATAGACAATAGCGGCTCACTCACACTTATCACCGAGTGCTAACTCCCAGAACCACCTTAAAATACTGATATTTATGTATAAAACAGAAAAAAAGTGGGGTTAGCCCCCCTAGGCTACACAGTCATACTTGTCTACAGAGGCTTGGTTATATCTGTAGTGGTATATACTACTATTGTATGCTTATGTGCACAATATCTTTATGGCATTTCCAAATGATGTAGTAAAATAATAAAATGCAGCAGTATATAATATTTGCCCCTATTTATACTCTTTATGGTGCGTATTGAAATATTTCATATACACTTGTGTTAAGTATTTTTATTTATTACTTCTTAAAACATTTTTTACAGTTTAAAAGTATACTTGTTGCATAAGAGAGAAAGGACAGATATATTGAAAGTAAGAAAAAAAAAGGTGCCAAAAATAAATAAATAAAGTAAAAGTAACAAGTAAATCTAAATGTTCAGCTCACAGCAATACAGGACCTCTTGTAATTAAACCTCGTTTAGGTATGCAGCTGGTAATCATTTTTCAGAGTGTCTGTGGTGAAAACCAATGTTCCTCTGGCTATTTAGGTTTCCATATAGTTCATACAATGCAGGGTGCTGTATTTACCTTTCTCAGCGCTGCGCTCGTAAGTGATACTGTACTCACCGCTTCTTCGCCCCAGGAACAGCGTCCCGCTCCTTCTGTGTACGGGCTCCGATGTTACTGTGCGGCTGTCTGTATCGCTTCTCCTATGCGCATGCGGTGATCCTTAGACTTGTAGTAACCAACACCACTTGTTTTCTGGTCTCTGTTCGGTGTATCTTTGTAACAGTTGTATCTTTGCTGTGTTGGGGGATGGTAGTTATTTCAAAGTTACAGAAAATATCTGTGTTTGTAGCGACATGCGGACCCGGTCCTCTGCTGGGTATGCCTGATGTAACCAGCAGGGACTTAGAGCTGATGGCTGGATGCATTTCGGAGTCTAGTTTACCCCCTTTTCAACAACCTACTGATAAGGCCGTGTGCTGGGATTTTTATAGGGATAATTCCACTCACATAAAACCCGGTTGGTGGATTTTGGCCGGATACTGGAATAAGGGTTCCATACAAAACATGGTATGGAACCTAAAAATAAAATAATATAACCGTGAGAATAAGTAAAGAGTTTGGAAAAGAGTGATAATATATACAGTGAAATCTCCCTTAGTGGACACCTCCCAATAGTGGCCAGTTTTTAATTCCCCAGCAGATTCACATAAGACTTAATGTATTTGCACCCTCCTAATAGGGAACATTTCCAATAGCAAATGCAGAGACCTCTGAAAGGGGACAATAGGGGACAAAACACTCCCATTAGAGAACAAAACACTCCCTTAAGGGGATAAAACACACCCAATAGAGGACAACTAAGCTTATGTGCCAGCCCTACCTTGTACACAGGGCTGCCGTCAGGGGGTACAGACAATACAAAAATAAAGGGCTCAGCCCGTGATGCACCCCCCTGCAGAAGCCCCAGCACAGAAGCAGAAGACCAATGTTTAAGTAGTTATTTCCTGCTTTTGTACGTCCGCCGGCCACATCATTCATCCTCCTCCTTCCCTTGCCACTTTATTCCCCTGTGCCAAATCATCCCCCCCCCCTTTATTACCCCATGTGCCACATCATTTCCTCTTGATCCCCCCCCTGTGCTATTTAATTCCCCATTTATTGCCCCCTGTGCAAAATTCATCTCCTCCTCTTTACCACCCCCTGTGCCATTTCTTCCCCCCATGCCATTTTATTCCTCCTTTATCCCCCTGTGGCATTTCATTCCTCCTTTATCCCTTCGTGCCACGTCATAAAGAGGGGTGTGATGAATTTACACAGAGGGTAATGAAGGGAAAATAAAATGACACAGGGGAGGGGGGATCAAGGGGAAATAATATGGCACAGGGGGTAAGAGGGGGGGGATAATTTGGCACAAGGTATGGGGGAATAAGGTGGCACAGAATTTGAAGGGGGGGTGAAATCTTATGGGGGAGGGATAAGGGGTGATTAAAAGGCACTGGGAGATTCTACTGTAATATTGCTTTTTATCATGTTTTATAGATAATTACACTCTGGAGTGAGTACAGTACAGTATTCCATCATTTAGGAAGAATTTTGAGCCTTTTTCCCAATACCTGACATTTCTCAATAGCGGACACTTTTTTAGTCCCTGTGCTATTGGGAGATTCTACTGTACCTAATAAATGCTCATACCAACATTTCAACAATGTAATCATACAATCAAAGGATATAGCTCTATATGGTGGCGATGAAGTCTGTATATTAATGTGTGTATATATATATATATATATATATATATATATATATATATATATAAATTTTATAATAAAATATATATATATATATATATTATAATAAAAACATTTCTTTTAAATAATAATGATAATTTGTAGAAATGTTGATAAAAGGTTGGGATTTTCTGGGGATGGAAATATATAAATATAAATGTTATCTGAGAAATGTCTCAACTTTATAAAAAACCCAAAATCTCCAAATCAGTGTTTAATCCTTTCGGAAGGAGCGTGTCCATTTTGAAAATCATTTTCGATTCTGCCCAGGACATTTTGGCAATATGGTCTCCTCCCCTCCAATCTTTCTACCCCATATGTAGTGCGGCAAATTTCATGCCAGTGCAGTCTTGATTATGTGCGTTCTTGAAATGGCTCGACAATGTGCGCTTCTCAAAGCCCATCCTAATGTTGTACAAATACTCTGTGATACTCGTCAGTACGACAGTGACACAGACAGGTTATGATGTACATCACTCATGTGCTCCTACAAGTTATACATTCTTTAATTTCGTATGGATGTTTGTTTGAGGTGGAAATGATCTCAACAGTATATATCTGGACTTAGTACATTTACACCCTCTACATGTTCCACATCTGTGGAAACCTTTCATCTCAAGCCAGGTTTTTTGTTTTTCTTCTGCATTGTTGTTATTCCAAATCGCGGGGGCTACCTGTATCTTCAGATTTGGTGCCCTCGTATTTACAATTAGGGGTTTCTTTGGGAGGACATGTAGTTCCTCCCAATTTGCCATAAATAAATTGGTGCAACTGGGCGGGAACCTGGTGCCCATGGCGGTACCATTGCGTTGTCTAAAGAAACGGGGGTCGAACCAGAAATAGTTGTGGCATATTAAAAAGTTCATACCATTTATCAAGAAATTGATCTGTTCTGTGGGGATGGTTCCTTTTCTCCTTAGGAAGTGTTCTACTGCGTGAAGACCAAGTCTGTGCCTAATGCACATGTATAGGGAGGTAACGTCTAAGGTGCACAGGATCCAGTTAGAAATGGACACGCTCCTTCCGAATGGATTAAACATCAATTTGGAGATTTTGTTTTTTTTATTAAGTTGAGACATTTCTCAGTAACATCTAACATTTCTACTAATTCTCTTTTTTCTTATAATTTAATTTTTTTAATGATATATATATATATATATATATGCATTAATATACAGACTTCATTGCCACCATATAGAGCTATATCCTTTGATTGTATGCGTACATTGTTGAAATGTTTGTATAAGTGTTTATTAGGCATATATTATCACTCTTTTCCAGACTCTTTACGTATTCTCACGGTTATATTATTTTATTTTAAGGTTCCATACCATGTATTGTATGGAGCCCTTATTCCAGTATCCAGACAAAATCCACCAACCGGGTTTTACGTGGATGGAATTATCCCTATAAAAAGCCCAGCACAGGGCCTTATCAGTAGATTGTTGAAAAAAAGGGCAAGCTAGATTCCGAAATGCATCCAGCCATCAGCTCTAAGTCCCTGCTGGTTACATCAGGCATACCCAGCAGAGGACCGAGTCCGCACGTTGCTACAAACACAGATATTTTCTGTAACTTTGAAATAACTACCATCACCCAACACAGCACATTTGCCTAGTGTCTGCAGGGCAACTGTTCCAAAGATACGCCAAACAGAGACCAGAAAACAAGTGGCGTTGGTTACTACAAGTCTAAGGATCACCGCATGCGCATAGGAGAAGCGATACAGACAGCCGCACAGTAACATCGGAGCCCATACACAGAAGGAGCGGGACGCTGCTCCTGGGCGAAGAAGTGGTTAGTACAGTATCACTTACAAGCGCAGCGCTGAGAAAGGTAAATACAGCACCCTGCATTGTATGAACTATATGGAAACCTAAATAGCCAGAGGAACATTGGTTTTCACCACAGACACTCTGAAAAATGATTACCAGCTGCATACCTAAACGAGGTTTAATTACAAGAGGTCCTGTATTGCTGTGAGCTGCAGATTTAGATTTATTTTACTTAATTACAAGAGGGTCTTGTTACTTTTACTTTATTTTTTTTGGCACATTTTTAATTTTTTCTTACTTTAAATATATCTGTCCTTTCTCTCGTATGCAACAAGTATACTTTTAAACTGTAAAAAAATATTTCATCCATATATATAAAACTCAAGGGCCCTCATTTACTAAAAGTGGCGTGTTTATTGTGGAGTGTTTTCTATATCACTCCATTTTTTTCCCAGGCTTATTTACTAATCTGTCGCACATGTCGGTTATTTTTCTGTCGCACAGGTTTTTTGTGTCGCACTAGTCAATTGTGTCGCACAAACTCCAAACACGTAGAACAAACCTTTTTTGGACCTTAACGACCATTTATAAATAAAAATGTCTTTGTGTGAGTCAAAAGGTTTTGGACTAGTTCGTTTATAAACAGTTTCATTAATTAAAATTATTCAGGTGTTATAATGTAAAAAAAATTAATTTATCACCCAAACATTAAATATTTTATTCATAAAAGTGTTTAACTGTACAAAATGTTTTCCAGTTATAAACCAAGTTACTTTCACACAAAACACAATGGCAAACCGTCCCTTGTTACAAATCACTAAATTTTGGGAATTTCACTCGGCCTCTTGGCTGTTGGTTATTGTGTGAGGCAACCTCACACTTTTTCTCAAATGATTTTGGAAGTACTCCAAGTATTTTTTGTTTTTTGTCGGTAAAACGCCAATTTTTGCATAAGCACGCCCATTTCAGGGTGAAAAAAAAACACTCCGAGTGCTTTCTAAAATGTCGGTTGTGCAACTAAAATTTGGTCGCATAATTGGTCGCACAGATGTTGCGACCAAAATTTTGGCGCAATAACCGAGAAAAAGAGTCGTTTGGACTTTAGTAAATGAGGGCCAATGTGTGTATGTTCCAGCATCATGTCCAAACCACTGAAGATATTAACATGAAACTTGGCACACATGTTACTTATATTAACCCTTACTCACCCCCATTTGCCAGGGTCGGGGGTCTTGTTTAAAGTCCCATACAAGTCTATGGGAAATATATGTTACTGCATAACTTCCAAACGGCTGGAGATATTTCGATAATACCTGGTCCCATGTTACTTATATGTCAACTTAAAATATAGGATAGTTCATTTAACCCTTAACTACCCCCATTTGTGAGGGTCGGGGTTTTTGTTTAAAGTCCCATGCAAATCTACGGGAAATGTATGTTCCCACATATTTCAATAATACCTGGTACACATGTTACTTATAACTCAAATAAAAATGTATGATAGTTAAATTAACCCTTACCTACACCCTTACATAAAAGATGTGTTTTTGTTTCAAGTCCCATGCAAGTATATGGGACTTCCAGTACCTTACTCAACAAGCTCCGCTCTGCATCTCCTGGTGAATGTGTCAATCCGGCTTGCAAGCCACACCCCATCTCACAAAGACACATCCACATTTTAAACCCCACCCTTTTATTATCTACCCTTTTTGTGCATCGGTCTGGCTTGCAAATCATGCCTAATCCCACAAAGCCACGTCCCCTTCTATTTTCAGCTTACAATATCTTCATCACAAATCAGTCCCACCTGAGGACAGGATATGAAGATGGGACATAAGGACGGGATATGAGGATGAGATGTGAAGATGGGATATGAGGACAGGATATGAGGATGGGAAAGGAGGTCTGGATAGGAGGATGGGATATGAGGACGGGATATGAGGATGGGATAAGAGGTCAGCATAGGAGGATGGGATATGAGGACGGGATATGAGGATGGGATAAGAGGTCAGCATAGGAGGATGGGATATGAGGTCAAAATAGGAGGACTGGATAGGAGGTCAGGATATGAGGTCGGGATAGGAAGTCAGGATATTTCGATAATACTTGGTCACATGTTACTTATATGCCCACTTAAAATATAGGATAGTTAATTTAACTACCCCCATTTGTGTGGGTTGGGGTTTTTGTTTATAGTCCCATGCAAATTAGTGGGAAATGTATGTTCCCACATTACTTCTGTACGGCTGGAGATATTTCAATAACACCTGGTACACATATTACTTGTATATGTCCAATAAAAAAATATGATAGTTAAATTAACCCTTACATAAAAGATGGTTTTTTGTTTCAAGTCCCTTGCGAGTATATGGGACTTCCAGTACCTTACTCCACAAGCTCCGCTCTGCATCTCCTGGTGAATGTGTCAATCTGGCTTGCAAGCCACACCCCATCTCACAACACAAAGAGAGGAGGTCAGTATAGGAGGTGGGGATAGGAGGTCGAGATATGAGGTCAGGATATGAGGACGGGATATGAGGTCAAGATAGGAGGATGGGATAGGAGGTCAGGATATGAGGACGGGATATGAGGTCGGGATAGGAGGTCGAGATATGAGGTCAGGATAGGAGGTCGAGAAAGGAGGATGGGATAGGAGGTCGGGATATGAGGACGGGATATGAGGTCGAGATAGGAGGTTGGGCTATGAGGACGGGATAGGAGGAGAGGATATGAGGTCAAGATATGAGGATGGGATAGGAGGTCAGGACATGAGAACAGGATATGAGGTCAAGCTATGAGGACGGGATATGGCAACCATATGTGAGTATGGGATATGAAGTCAAAAGCTTCCTCCTTTGTTGATAGGAGGACAGAATAGGAGGTCGGGATATGAGGATGGGATATGAGGTCGAGATTTGAGGTTGGGATATGAGGATGGGATATGAGGTCAAGATATGAGGACGGGATATGGCAACCATATATGAGGATGGGATATGAAGACAAAAGCTTCCTCCTTTGTTTATTTTCCTCCCCAACAAGGATTAGGAAGGAAGAACCAGGCAATGCCGGGTACTCAGCTAGTAAGTAATAAATAAACATACTTTATTAACACAAGTGTATGTGAAATATATAAATATGCACCATAAAAGGATATAGCTCTATTGCAATAGGGGCAAATATTATATACTGCCACAATTTATTATTTTACTACATCATTTGGCAATGCCATAAAGATATTGTGAATATAAGCATACAATAGTAGTATATACCACTATAGAAAACCAAACATCTCTAGACAAGTCTGACTGTGTAGCCTAGGGGGGCTAACCCCACTTTTCAATAAATAAATATTAATTTGCGTATTCTTAACAAATGTATATTATTGGTGAATAGGCACCTGTGGACATGTCATACATATGTTTGGAAAATATCTTCGCATTATCCTCTTGTTATAAATGCTGTCCAGTCATATCTTAGTAAGAGCTCATGCAAATGAAAAAGATATATATATATATATATATATATATATATATATATATATATATATATATATATATACACACACACACATATATATATATATATATATATATATATATATATATACACATACATACACACACACACACACACACACACACATATATATACAATTAAAGGGGTGCTCTGGTAGAAAACTATTTTTTTTTTTTTCAAATCAACTGGTTCCAGAAAGTTAAACAGATTTGTTAATTACTTCTATTAAAAAATCTTAATCCCACCAGTACTTATCAGCTGCTGTATGCTCCACGGGAAGTTTAGTTGTTCTTGTCAGTCTGACTACGGTACTTTCTGCTGACACCTTGGTCCCCATAGCAAACCTCTCCTGCTCTGCACTGTTCCTGACATGGAAAGAGGTGTCATCCGAGAGCACTGTGGTCAGACTGAAAAGAACTACACAGCTCCCTGTGGAGTATACAGCAACTGATAAGTACTAGAAGGATTAAAATTTTAGAAGTAATTTACAAATCTGTTTATCTTTTTGGCACCAGTCGATTTAGAAAAAAAAAATTTCCACCGCAGTACCCCTTTAACTGCAAGATTTCAGGATTATTTTAAAATATAGACAGTAAAATAAAAACTTATATAAATATGTTTACCAAAAATTCTTTAACCACTTAAGGACGCAGGGCATACCTGTATGCCCTGCGCCCACTCCTCTGCTATGACGTGGACTCACTTGCTTACCGTGTGTCATAGCTAAGTGGTCCCGGCTGCTATCAGTCACCAGGACCCATGTCTAATGCCAAACATCACCGATCGCGGTGATGCCCGGCATTAACCCCTTAGACGCGGCAATCAAAGTTGATCACCGCATCTACAGGTAAAATAAAACAGACAGCTCAGTCGGGCTGTTCGGGACCGCCACGGTGAAATTGCAGCGTTCCAAACAGCTGAGAGGATGGCAGAGGGGCACTTACCTTCCTCCTCGCCATCCGATCAGTGATCTGCTGCTCCATGCCTGCTCAGCAGGCTGGAGCAGCAGAGTGCCGATAACACTGTTCAATGCTATGCTATGACATAGCATTTAACAGTGTATGCAATCAGAAAATTGCATGTAATAAAAACTTTAAAAAAAGTAAAAAAATAAGTTAATAAATGTGATTTAACCTCTTCCCTAATAAAAGTTAGAATCACATCCCTTTTCCCATAAAAAAATATTAACAAAAATAAACAAACATATGTGGTATCACCACGTGAGTAAATGTCTGAACTATAAAAATATAATGTTAATTAAACCGCATGGTCAATGGCGTATACTAGAGATGAGCGAACTTACAGTAAATTTGATTCGTCACGAACTTCTCGGCTCGGCAGTTGATGACTTATCCTGCGTAAATTAGTTCAGCTTTCAGGTGCTCCCGTGGGCTTGAAAAGGTGGATACAGTCCTAGGAGAATCTTTCCTAGGACTGTATCCACCTTTTCCAGCCCACCGGAGCACCTGAAAGCTGAACTAATTTATGCAGGATAAGTCATCAACTGCCGAGCCGAGAAGTTTGTGACGAATCGAATTTACTGTAAGTTCACTCATCTCTAGCGTATACATTAAAAAAAATTCCAAAGTCCAAAATGTGTATTTTTGGTCATTCTGTATACCTTAAAAAAATGTATAAAAAGCGATCAAAAAGTCCCATGAAAACAAAAATGGTACTGATAAAAACTTCAGAACATGGCACAAGAAATGAGCCCTCATATAGACCCATAGGTGGAAAAATAAAAAGTTATAGGGGTCAGAATATTACAATTTTAAACATACAAATTTTGGTGCATGTAGTTTAAATTTTTTTATGTAGTATAATAAAATAAAAACTGTATACATTGGGAATCCTTGTAACCGTATGGACCTACAGAATGATTATAAGGTGTCATTTTTACCAAAAAGTGCACTGTGTAGAAACGGAAGCCGTTAAAAATTACAAAATAGCTTTTTTCTTTTCAATTTTATTGCACAAATATTTTTTTTGGGTTTCGCCATAGATTTTGTGGTGAAATGACTGATGTCATTACAAAGTAAAATTGGTAGCGAATAAAACAAGTCCTCATATAGGTGTGTTGATGGAAAACTGAAAGTGTTATGATTTTTAGATGTGAGGAGGAAAAAACCAAAGTGCAAAAATGGAAAAATGGAGTCCTGAAACGGTTAAAAGTATGTTTAATATAAAAAAATAATTTGAATCAACATTTTTCTTAAGGAAAGATCTATGTTTCTGAACATCATAGAGATCACTATATAATAATACAGTGAGAATGTTTAGATTCCCTGAATAGACTAGTTACAAAGACTTGCGGAAATAAGAATCATAGAATGACAAGGGGGGGTCACTTATAATTTGCAAATTGAAAAAAATATTGCAAGACTATCTCAAACTCTGCACAACAATTCTTTTAAGGAGGGCCACTTATGGCAGACATTTTGCTGATTTTCACACGTGTCATTAGAATATATATATTTGTCAACAAAAACTTTTTATATGATGGAGATAATACCATTATATGTATATTTGTAATATACATTGGTTAAAAAATGTGTACATTTTTGTTCCTGCAACTATTGCTTGTGTGTCTCTATGAGGAGTCCAAATACAGGAAGTGAGGGTGGACAAGAAGGGCTCTGAGCACTAAGAAAAAGCAGGACAGTGTGCACTGAGGCTCTATCACATGACCCTGGCTCACACATCAGGATGATTGACAAGCCAGGAGTCTGCACAGATCCCTGCTTGTCCTGCCCTCACTTCCTGTTTTTGGACTCATCATAGAGACACACAGACAATAGCTGCAGGGACAACATTTTTTCACCCAAAAATATACACAATATTTAATCAATGTACATTACAAATATACATATAATGGTATTATCTACATAAAAAGTTTTTGTTGACGACAAGTACACTTTAAGCAGTTTTTATATAAAAGTGCAAGACTCTATCTATCTATCTATTCATCTCTCTCTCTCATATCTATCTATTATCTATCAATCCTTCCTTCTATTTATTATCTATCTACCTATCTACGTAGCACTATTTAGCCAGTCCAAATATTACATGGTGCCAGAGGCCCAAACCCAATCATGATTCCACTGAATATAGAGATACAATGGCGCAGTGCTTAAAAAATAATGTAAAGGTGAAAAAATTTTTAACTCATGTTAAAGGATGCAACATTTCAGTTCGCTTGAGAATGGTTCCATGGAGGAACTGAAACGTAGTGTCCTTTTGACATGAGTTAAACAAAAATTTCTATTTATCATTTTCTGTTATCTATCTATGTATTCTATTCTATCTATATGTTTATCTACTGTATCTATCTAGAAAATGCTGCATATCATTAAATGATAAAATGGCTCGAAACATATTTTGGTACATTTGTAAGTATACTAAAAAAAAACACGTAAAACTTATAAACTTACAAAGGCATAGATACTTATATAGTAGAGATGAATGTATTGGATGCAGTAGAGCTTACAATATTATGTAATACAACATAGTATTCACATGTCACACACATGGTTATATATATAAGGAAACCTAGTAAGTGAATTGACATATGGTTACAAATTCAGTCCTACTATTCCTCTTTTTGCTGAACAAATGTGTAACACACGTGTGTGGAGAGAGAGAGGGAGAGAGAGAGCGAGACATATATCAATTTTAGGGGTGCACAGTAACTATAGATAGGTGTTATGGCTTACATGGTGACTAGATTGGGTGATGACTGCTGTATTTAAGAATTTCTAATCATCATTTGCTAACATTATACATCCCATGTATCTCCCAGTATGGTTGTCGCTGGTTCCACCATCTTCCCATCAATATGCCACTTACCAGAGAGAAACAGAAGAGATTCATTTTGGAATGTGGGTTAAGTTCTGTCCTCAAAAGTTGTCTTCCTCAGCGCTCCAATGGAAGAATGCTGATCTGTCGTGTCCTCCCAGCTGTTTGTATATTTCTTCCTAGAGATTACAGCAAGATAAAATCCCCGCAGTAATCCATGGGACTCAGAGTCCATTATTAAATGAGACAGGCTTTCTGAGTGCCAGCCATTCTGCAAATAAAAGAGACAGCATTCCCATCAAGACAATACCAGCCAGATAAGAGATGGAAAGTGCTCCCAAATAATGTTATTGTCAGGTCACTGCTCACATAATTGAAATAATTCATTGTTATGTATTTTATAGGTCAAGAACGGACATACCGGTGCAGCAGCCCATGTCTGATGTAGCTGAGTTGACTTTGCGAGATATAGCATCAGACAATCTGTTATGTGAGATTGTACATGACAACGAAGAACCCTACATGATCACCTTCACTCAAGATAACCCCATGTGCCAACAATACAGACACAAATGATCAAAGGACAGTTATAAAAATAAAAAATTATAACAGGGATTCAAATATTTATTCTCTAAATATCACATTTTTATGTTAATGTAGAAATAAAATCCTAAAAAAAAAAAAATCCAGGCAAAACTGATTGTAGTAATAATATTCTGAGCAAATGATGCATATTATTCTACTGTGGGCTCCTAACATTTGGTTCATCTAGTAATTTGCAAAAAAAATTGCAAATACAAATTAGAAAATTGCTTATCTATCCTTAAGTAAAAGTTTTAAAAAAAATTACTTGAAAATTGCTGTAAAAAAAAAAATAAAAAAAGGAAATATTGTCCTTATCTCTATTTAAGTGAAATTTGAAAAAAGTACAATTTGCTTATCTTGTCTGAAGTCAATAAAAAAAAATAATTATAATAATAATTTAAATTGCCCATAGCTATTTTTAAGTTAAATTGCAAAAAAAAAAAAAAGGTTGGTCATCATTTCAATTGAAGAAACAAAAATGAACAATGTAAACAAATAAATAAATAAAAATTTACATTCTACAAAAAAAAAAAAAATACAAAAAAAAAAAAGGTTGGTCATCATTTCAATTGAAGAAACAAAAATGAGCAATGTAAACAAATAAATAAAAAAATTTACATTCTACAAAAAAAAAAGAAAAAATGAATAGTTGGTCATCCTTTTTTTGGTCAATTGAAAAAAGAAAAATTTAAAATGTAATCAAATAAATAAAAAAAATTGCATTCTCCTTGGATTACTGCCTTCATCCTCTGACAGCAGTCGATCAACTCAAGTACTAGTACAAATGAATTGCTTTTATAATAATAAGGATACAGCAGAGCCGAGTTTTTTTTGTCATTTTTAGATGACATAATGATACCCCTCTATATTGTCTGTAGATTTCAAGTAACACTAATATGCTATCTTAGCTGTATAAACTCTCCTAATGTACAAAAGACAATACAGGCACTGCTACATCTATATAAACTCATATTTTTCATAGATTTCTGCATAAAATGCTACATAGGAAGCGGGCATGTGATCTTTATAACAGTGTTTCCCAATCAGGGCACCTCCAGGTGTAGCAAAACTACAACTACCAGCATGCCCGGACAGCCTCCGGCTGTCCGGGCATGCTGGTAGTTGTAGTTTTGCTACACCTGGAGGCACCCTGGTTGGGAAATACTGGTTCATAAACTTGCACGCAATATAGTATTGCACATGCATGTGATTTTAATATGTAGTAGTTATAGCTATAATATATATTGATACAGATTATTATTATTTCTTTAGTATTAGCATTATTGCCCAAATCAATTTTTTCCCCCCAATTTTTTTTCCCCTGCAGTGAAATGAATTGCGGTAAAATAAACATGGCGTTAATGAGTGTTAATGCTTATTAGAAATGTCATGATTAATTTTATCCACCATCCAATTCGGTGATCATCCGGTAATACTCACCACCGCCTTGCAATCCTGAATGTGCTTTTGGCATTAGACCCTGTTTGAGTGTTTAATTCCATAAGCCTTGACTCAGGAGACTGTACACAGTAAATTCAGCTACAGCATCCCTGCAACACTGGGGTTTAAGCTCAGATGGAAATTCCAAGCAGATATTATTTCTGTTTGCTCAGTAGAACTGTGACCTTGTTAAGGACAATATACCAATGACTGCAAAGTTGTGTTTAATTGCGGCACAGCTGGACATTCCCTCGGGGCCTTGGCAAAGTGATAGGGCACCGTGTGGCAAGTACGAGTAAGAGAAATCTTGCTAAGCCCTTCATTTGTAGACATCAGCTCAAACAGCTTAGAAACTCCAAATTATAGTTGACAAATTAAAATTGACCCTTCAAATGGTTTTGCTGAAGGTGGACCTGTCACCTGGACATTGAGGAAGCAGGTATTTGGCGTTTTAAGCGCTCCGGTAATTTCTGCTTACTGGGAATCTGTCATAGGATGGACATATGGACATCAACATGATGAAGGGGAGCTCAGTAACATGGTCAGTACCCCTGGGCTGCCTCCGACATCTCCAAGCATACTAAGAAACTGGACCAATGGCAAAAATAGTTTTATGGGCCTTAGGGAAGATTTGGGACTTGGGAAATCACATCTGCATTGCTATAAAAAAAAAAAATTAGCACACACCCGAAAAAAAATTAAAATAAATAAATATATACATTATATATATATATATATATATATATATATATATATATATATATATATATATATATGTACAAACAAGAAAGTTGCAACAGCACTCTAGGTCAAAAAATGGAGGCTCTCAGCGCACTTTTTGATCAAAATGTGTCCCCCCATCCACCACGCGGAGGTGGCCTCATATCGGATGGGACCCTAACATGATAACTCACCTCTGCTGTGCATATAGCCTCTGACTGTGTGACATGTTGGATCAGCCATTGACTAAACCACCTCCAGTCTGAGAGGGGTGGGGTGCACGGCTAAAGAGGGTGCCACACCCCCCAATTTACAAAGTAAAAACAAAAGGAAAAATAGCCAGCACAACAACCTAATACACAGGTGCCCGCTGCTGTGGCAAATACAAAATGTACAAACAAGAAAGTTGCAACAGCACTCTAGGTCAAAAAATGGAGGCTCTCAGCGCACTTTTTGATCAAAATGTGTCCCCCCATCCACCACGCGGAGGTGGCCTCATATCGGATGGGACCCTAACATGATAACTCACCTCTGCTGTGCATATAGCCTCTGACTGTGTGACATGTTGGATCAGCCATTGACTAAACCACCTCCAGTCTGAGAGGGGTGGGGTGCACGGCTAAAGAGGGTGCCACACCCCCCAATTTACAAAGTAAAAACAAAAGGAAAAATAGCCAGCACAACAACCTAATACACAGGTGCCCGCTGCTGTGGCAAATACAAAATGTACAAACAAGAAAGTTGCAACAGCACTCTAGGTCAAAAAATGGAGGCTCTCAGCGCACTTTTTGATCAAAATGTGTCCCCCCATCCACCACGCGGAGGATCAAAAAGTGCGCTGAGAGCCTCCATTTTTTGACCTAGAGTGCTGTTGCAACTTTCTTGTTTGTACATTTTGTATTTGCCACAGCAGCGGGCACCTGTGTATTAGGTTGTTGTGCTGGCTATTTTTCCTTTTGTTTTTAATATATATATATATATATATATATATATATATATATATATATATATATATATATATATATATATATATATATATATATTGCAATTTTATGTATCTAAGCATATCTAAGCATGCAGGCAAGCATGGTCAAGACATGGCCTTGATGAAGGGCCAAGTGAGCATCAGAATGCAGAAGAACGTGGCACGGTTGTTGGGGACAGATTGGCTGGTCTGACTTTTTCAGAAACTGTTGGTCTACTGGGATTTTCACCCACAAGCATCTCTAGGGTTTACAGAAAATGGTCTGAAAAAAAAAAAAGGAAATATCCATTGAGTGCCAGTTTTTGGGACAAAAATGCCTTGGTGATGTCAGAGGAAAATAGGCCGTCTGGTTCAAGATGACAGAAAGGCAACCATAACTCAAATAACTACTCGTTATAACCAAGATATGCAGAATACCATCTCTGAACGCACATGTCCAACCTTGAAGCGGGTGGGCTACAGCAGCAGAATACCACACCGAGTGTCACTCCTTTCAGTTAAAGGGGTATTCCAGGAAAATTTTTTTTTTAATATTTCAACTGGTTCCAGAAAGTTAAACAGATTTGTAAATTACTTCTATTAAAAAATCTTAATCCTTTCAGTACTTATGAGCTTCAGAAGTTAAGGTTGTTCTTTTCTGTCTAAGTAATCTCTGATGACACGTGTCTCGGGAAGCAAATCCCCATAGCAAACCTCTTCTAAACTGGGCGGTTCCCGAAACACGTGACAGAGATTACTTAGACAGAAAAGAACAACCTAAACTTCAGAAGCTCATAAGTACTGAAAGGATTAAGATTTTTTAATAGAATTAATTTACAAATCTGTTTAACTTTCTGGAGCCAGTTGATATATAAAAAAAAAGTTTTTTCCTGGATAACCCCTTTAACCTCTTAAGGACCAATGACGTTGTGGAACGTCATGGCACCCTGGGCTTTAAGGACCAATGACGTTCCACAACGTCATGGCGTTTTCCGGTCTCTGCCGCTCGCCGGGCAGAGATCGGAACCGGGTGCCTGCTGAAATCCTTCAGCAGGCATTCAGGGCAAACGCCGAGGGGGGCCATGTAGGCCTTGCGATCTGCGGCGATACTGGGCTGATCGGGTCTCTGGGACCCGATCGCCCGGTAATTTTGCATGATCCCGGCTGTCACAGACAGCCAGGACCATGCTGGAGGCTAGGAGCGAGGTGGCAAGCCTGCCACCTTCTCCAATCCCCTGCGATCCGTCGGTTAACTAACCGACCAATCGCAGGGGGGGGGGGGGGGGGGGGGGGCGGTTACTTCCTCCCGTCCTGCCCGGCCCCTTGAAGTCCGGAGAGGACGGGAGGAAGACCAGAGGATGCGGCGGGGGACGGGGGAGTGCTGGGGACCGGCCCCGGTACTTACCTCGTCCCTGAAGACCCGGATCCCGGCGGCGGAGACGGCGGCGGCGGCGACAGGTGAGTTCCTCTTCAGCCGCGATCGGGCCCTTTACAGCAATGCACTGTCCAGGCATGCTGGGAGTTTTGCAAAAGCTGGAGGCACCCTGTTTGGGAATCACTGGCGTAGAATACCCCTATGTAAATCCCTAATTCAGGCCTCAAATGCGCATTGCGCTCTCACTTTGGAGCCCTGTCGTATTTCAAGGCAACAGTTTAGGGTCACATATGGGGTATCGCCGTACTCAGGAGAAATTGTCTAACAAATTTTGGGGGGCTTTTTCTCCTTTCACCCCTTATGAAAAGGTGAAGTTGGGGGTCTACACCAGCATGTTAGTGTGAAAAAAAAATTTTTTTTACACTAACATGCTGGTGTTGCCCCATACTTTTCATTTTGACAAGAGGTAAAAGGGAAAAATGCCCCCCAAAATTTGTAATGCAATTTCTCCCGACTACGGAGATACCCCATATGTGGGCGCAAAGTGCTCTGGGGGCGCACAACAAGGCCCAGAAGGGAGAGTGCGCCATGTACATTTGAGGTGATTTGCACAGGGGTGGCTGATTGTTACAGCGGTTTTGACAAACGCAAAAAAAAAAAAAAAACCCACATGTGACCCCATTTCAGAAACTACACCCCTCACGGAATGTAATGAGGGGTGCAGTGAGAATTTACACCCCACTGGTGTCTGACAGATCTTTGGAACAGTGGGCTGTGCAAATTAAAAATTTTGTACAGCCCACTGTTCCAAAGATCTGACAGACACCAGTGGGGGGTAAATGCTCACTGTACCCCTTGTTACGTTCCTCAAGGGGTCTAGTTTCCAATATGGTATGCCATGTGGGGGTTATTTTGCTGTCCTGGCACCATAGGGGCTTCCTAAATGAGACATGCCTCCCGAGCAAAATTTGCTCTCAAAAAGCCAAATATGACTCCTTCTCTTCTGAGCATTGTAGTTCGCCCGTAGTGCGCTCCAGGTCAACTTATGGGGTACCTCCATACTCAGAAGAGATGGGGTTACAAATTTTGGGGGGTATTTTTTGCTATTAAGCCTTGCAAAAATGTGAAATTTGGGGGGAAACAAACATTTTAGTGAATTTTTTTTTTTTTTTACGTATGCAAAGGTCGTGAAACCTCTGTGCGGTATTAAGGCTCACTTTATTCCTTGTTACATTCCTCAAGGGGTCTAGTTTCCAAAATGGTATGCCATGTGGGTATTTTTTGCTGTCCTGGCACCATAGGGGCTTCCTAAATGCGACATGCCCCCCGAGCAAAATTTGCTCTCAAAAAGCCAAATATGACTCCTTCTCTTCTGAGCATTGTAGTACGCCCGTAGTGCACTTCAGGTCAACTTATGGGGTACCTCCATACTCAGAAGAGATAGGGTTACAAATTTTGGGGGGTATTTTCTGCTGTTAACCCTTGCATACATGTGAAATTTGGGTGGAAACACACATTTTAGTGAAATTTTTTTAACATTTTTTTACATATGCAAAAGTTGTGAAACGCCTGTGGAGTATTAAGGCTCACTTTATTCCTTGTTACATTCCTCAAGGGGTCTAGTTTCCAAAATGGTATGCCATGTGGATATTTTTTCCTGTTCTGGCACCATAGGGGCTTCCTAAATGCAACATGCCCCCCAAAAACCATTTCAGAAAAACGTACTCTCCAAAATCCCCTCGTCGCTCCTTCGCTTCTGAGCCCTCTACTGCGCCCGCCGAACAATTTACATAGACATATGAGGTATGTGCTTACTCGAGAGAAATTGGGCTACAAAAATAAGTATACATTTTCTCCTTTTACCCCTTGTAAAAATTCAAAAATTGGGTCTACAAGAACATGCGAGTGTAAAAAATGAAGATTGTGAATTTTCTCCTTCACTTTGCTGCTATTCCTGTGAAACACCTAAGGGGTTAAAACGCTGACTGAATGTCATTTTGAATACTTTGGGGGGTGCAGTTTTTATAATGGGGTCATTTATGGGGTATTTCTAAGATGAAGACCCTTCAAATCCACTTCAAACCTGAACTGGTCCCTGAAAAATTGTGATTTTGGAGATTTTGTGAAAAATTAGAAAATTGCTGCTGAACTTTGAAGCCCTCTGGTGTCTTCCAAAAGTAAAAACACATCAATTTTATGATGCAAACATAAAGTGGACATATTGTATATGTGAATAAAAAAAAATTATTTGGAATATCCATTTTCCTTACAAGCAGAGAGCTTCAAAGTTAGAAAAATGCAAAATTTTAAATTTTTTCATCAAATTTTGGAATTTTTCACTAAGAAACGATGCAAGTATCGACAAAATTTTACCAATAACATAAAGTAGAATTTGTGGTCGTTGCTACATGACTGAAATGCGTAAAACCCTAATACTAACCTAACAACCAACTGTAACCAATAATCTATCAACCTCAACTAAGCAGTTTGAAGTGTGCCATAACTGCGGCGTAAAGAATATGCCTGGAAAAGAGGGCATACCCTGTGGTAAGTGTGAAGGAATGAAAAGAAGGGGGGGCGGGTGGGAGCGAGGAACCCACGGCGTCATTGAAGGGGGGAGAGCCGTGAGTTTTATAGTCATCCCGCTCCTCCCACAATTACAGGCCAGCTGCGCAGGCCTTTCCATTTGTGGTCGTTGCTACATGACTGAAATGCGTAAAACCCTAATACTAACCTAACAACCAACTGTAACCAATAATCTATCAACCTCAACTAAGCAGTTTGAAGTGTGCCATAACTGCGGCGTAAAGAATATGCCTGGAAAAGAGGGCAGAACCCGGATTTAAACAAACATTTGTTTATTGCGGATTACAACACAAGAGACTGGAATGCGCTAGCCATTTCTTTGCGAGGGTTAGGGAAATACTGCATATAGCATCCGCATTTCCAACATCCTAATTTCATGATTACGTGGGTTGGGACCCCGTGCTTAGAATTGGCTGTAGCTGCGCCAATACGGAAGGAATGACCGGATAATGAAGTCGGGACTCCTCCCAGTGACCCGAGCGAAATGCGTAATGTTTGATGAATTGAGAAGTAGTTAGCGGGTTGGACCTGAAATGGAGTAAAAGGTCGTCAGCTGATAGGTTAACACAGGCATTCAACAATTCACGGAGGACTGTGGCAGGACACCCTTTGTGCACGGTGGGGAACACCGAACAACCACAGTTTGACCCGGTGACGAGGTCTTGGTCTGACTGGGGGACAGCTGGAAATGATCAGAGACATGTGACAGTTGACTGACCTTAGGATAGGGCGCGTTAATGGTCCGAGTAGTACACTCACCCGGTCTGAGAAACCCATAACAGGCAAGGTACATGGCCGCTTTTAATGTGAGGCTATCACGGATACCCAATGGTGTGGAGTCTAACAAGTCGGACAACTGCCTGAACATGTTGCCTGTGATTGGTTGTCTGACTGGGCTGCGAGGGACTTCCTTCTCAAGGATGCCCTTCAGAGCGGATTTCACCAAGCGAGAAGAGAGTATAGAGTAACTACGGGTATTGGTCAAGGATAAATGGTGTTGGATACCGGCTAGATAACTCTTAATAGTATTGTGGGATAAATGCAGTGTGGAATGGCAAAACCCGACATATGCTAATAGGAAGGGAACTGAAATCTTGTCGCCCTCGGCGTGCTTGGATCTGGATTTGGAAAACGAGTTCCACGCCGTACCATAAATTTTTGCGTATTTGCGGACAAGGCATCTGCTGCAATATTCTGGACTCCTTCAACGTGAGCACATGTGAAAGTAAATGTATGTAGTAGGGACAGCCAAACTAACCGTCTAGCCAAGCTCATTTATCTATAACATAGCTGACCGTCTAACACCAGGACAGAGAGAGAGTATCCGAAGACGTGACGGATGAGAATTGTATACGTGACTGGGCCTAGACAAGTATGTGCCCGGTGACAAGAGCGAAACGTTTATACAAGTACCTTAACAACCTAGAACACCCTGAAGAGCATCTTTAGGAACGAGACTACACAGAGAAAGGAGTGCATCGACAACGCAAGCAATCACAACCTGAAAGCGTATCAGGTTCATGAGGTGATTACTTGGACAATAATAATCAACTCTTTAAACCAGGACAGAGGGAAAGTATCCGAAGACGTGTTGGACGAGAATCGTATGCGTAACCGGGCCTAGACGAGTATGCGCCCGGTGACAAGTGCGAAACGTTATACAAGTATCATATCAACCTAGAACACCATGAAGCACATTTTTGGGACATGACTACACAGAGAAAGGAGCGCATCGACAACGCAAGCAATCACAACCTGAAAGCGTGTCAAGTTCATGAGGTGATTACTTGGAGAACAATGTACGCCACTTTAAACCAGAACAGAGGGAAAGTATGCGAAGACGTGTCGGACGAGAATCGTATGCGTAACCGGGTCTAAACGAGTATGCGCCCGGTGACAAATGCGAAACGTTAAACGAGTACCATATCAACCTAGAACACCATGAAGTACATTTTTGGGACATGACTACACAGAGAAAGGAGCGCATCGACAGCGCAAGCAATCACAACCTGAAAGCGTGTCAGGTTCATGAGGTGATTACTTGGGCAACAATAAGAAACTCTTTAAACCAGGAGAGAGGGAAAGTATGCGAAGACGTGTCGGACGAGAATTATATGCGTAACTGAGTCTAGATAAGTGTGTGCCCAGTGGTAAGTGCGAAAGTTCATACGAGTACCATTACAACCCAAAACATCGTGAATTCCGTTTTTGAGAACGTGACTGTATCGTAAAAGAGGTGCACCGACGACACAAGTAAACACAACCTGAAGACGTGTCAGGTTCATGAGGTGATTACTTGGATAATAAAACAAATCTTATCACCTATGTGTGGCGTTATTGCTGTTCTGAAGGCGTGTCAGTAACAACCGTGCAACGTACTCCCTGCAGGCGTGGGAGGCATGATGGGTATACATCACCTATGTGTGGCGTGTCAGTCATAACAATTATGCGACATACCCTTTCTGTAACATGACAGGCTTAACAGGTAAATACCACCTATGCGTAGTGTCAGTGTCGTTCAGAAGGCATGTCAGTACCAACGATAATGAGACATACCCCGTCTGCAACGGTTTACTGGGTCAGCCCCGCCTGTGCGTCGTGTAATAGTCGTTCTGAATATGTGTCAGCAGTGACAACTGCTATGTATCACCCTGCCTATATAAAGATGCGTGCAGAATGACTACGTGTGAAACTGTCGTGAACCGCTAAGCATGGCTATACCACCAACTTGATGAACCTATACTCGGGCCAACCATATACGCGTATAGACCACCAGTGAATGCCTGAAGCTAACCACGACCTGATGGCAGAGAATATGCCGGCAAGTAGTAACTATTATAACCACATACCTGCGTACAGGGCCACACCCCATGTGCTGTATGAGCATGTGCGCTGCACAAAACTGCGGGTGTACGAACTTCACAAATAGCGCAAGTGCATGTACAGAACACATGCCACGAGTGCACACGCAGCCTGATTCCCGCGTGCACCCGAGTAATATAACCCTACAAACACGCGTGATACAGGTCCTGCGAGCGGGTGTGCAGCACGAACCTTATGAGTGCATGCTCAGTAGTAATCCTATGAGCGTGGGCCATGTAATACTATAAACGTGCGTACAGTGTGACTCGTATGAGCGTGTACAAGGTAAGAATCCTATGAGTGTGTACAACATGACTCCTACAAGAGTGTGTGTAGTATGAACCCTGCAGGCGAGTGCAAGCGTGTATACCACGTAAACCTACGAGCAAGTGTACAGTATGGATGCTACATTGGTATGCACCGCATGAACTTTATGAATTATGCAAGCGAGTGTACCGTATAAAAGCTACCGCGAATGTACTGCAAAATCCTAACGCGTGTAAAGTAAGAATCCAACGAGCGTGTGTACAGTGTGTACTGTGTACAGCATGAATCTTATAAGTGTGTACGCAGCATAATGCTACAAGTATGTACAAGCGTGTGTATAGAGTAAATGCTACAAGCATGCACCCCCCAACTATGCGCAAGTGTGAGTGCAGTATGAATGCTACAAGCAAGCGTACAGCATGAACCCTAAGGGTGAATGTACAATATAATCCTACAAGCGAGTGTACAGTATGAAACCTGTAGGCAAGTAAACGGTATAAACACTACAAGTGTGTACTGAATGAATCTTACAAGCGTGTGTGCAGTATAAACCTTACAAAGGGGGTGTACAGTATGACCCTAAAAGCGTGTGTACGGTATAAAACTACAAGTGCGTAGAGAACGAATGAACCCTAAAAGCGTGTGTGGCGTATAAATGTAACCGGCATGAATCCTACCAACGTGCATGGATACCAGGATGTGTACAGCATGAACCCTACGGCATGATTCCTATAAGTGAGAATCGTAGCTCCACAACAGCTGGAGGCACACCGCCCGGAAACACAAATATAAAATAAATGAAAAGAAAACTGTGAGGAAGTTAGTTAAGAGACAGAGATTGGAAGTGAGCGCAGCTGTTGGTGTAGCGTGCCTTAGACTGACCAGATTGGCAGCTTGTGGGGGTGAAGCATAAGCCCACAGGGTGGGGCGGAGCGGTGAGTCCGATTGAGTGTAAAGGTGTGCGAGTCTCAGTATACCGGAGACACATATAGATCCTCCCCGCAGCACAGAACTACAAAATGTGATAATGATATATATGTGCAGGAGGCTGTTCACATAGAGCGATAATGTTATACATGTGCAGGAGACTGTTCACATAGTGCAGTAATGTTATATATGTGCAGGAGACTGATCACATAGTGCAGTAATGTTATACATGTGCAGGAGACTGATCACATAGTGCGGTAATGATATATATGTGCAGGAGACTGATCATATAGTGCAGTAATGTTATACATGTGCAGGAGACTGTTCACATAGTGCGGTAATGATAAACATGTGCAAGAAGCCTAACACATAGTGCGGTAATCATATACATGTGCAAGAAGCCTAACACAGTGCGGTAATGATGTACATGCGCAGGAGACTGTTCACACAATGCAGCAATCAAATACATGTGCAAGAGGTCTAACACATAGTGCGGTAATGATATGCATGTGCAGGAGACTGTTCACACAATGCAGTAATCATAGTGCAGTAATGATATACATGTGCAGGAGACTGTTCACACAATGCAGCAATCAAATACATATACAAGAAGCCTATCACATAGTGCGGTAATGATATGCATGTGCAGGAGACTGTTCACACAATGCAGCAATCAAATACATATACAAGAAGCCTATCACATAGTGCGGTAATGATATGCATGTGCAGGAGACTGTTCACACAATCCAGCAATCAAATACATGTGCAAGAGGCTTAACACATAATGCGGTAATGATAAGCATGTGCAGGAGACTGTTCACACAATGCAGTAATGATATACATGCGCAGCAAGCCGTTCAAATGGCGCGGCAATGATATGCACGTGCAGGAGGCTGTTCACATAACAAAGTAATCGTATGCATGTGCAGCAAGCCGTTCACATAGTGTGGTAATGATATGCACGTGCAGGAGGCTGTTCACATAGTGCGGTAATGATATGCACGTGCAGGAGGCTGTTCACATAGTGCGGTAATGATATGCACGTGCAGGAGGCTGTTCACATAGTGCGGTAATGATATAAATGTGCAGGAGACTGATCACATAGTGCAGTAATGATATACATGTGCAGGAGGCTGTTCACATAGTGCGGTAATGATATGCATGTGCAGGAGGCTGTTCACATAGTGCGGTAATGATACACATGTGCAGGAGGCTGTTCACATAACAAAGTAATCGTATACATGTGCAGCAAGCCGTTCAAATAGTGCGGTAATGATATGCACGAGCAGGAGGCTGAACACATAATAAAGTAATCAACACATAATAAAGCAAGCCATAAGAAAACACATACATGCGCAACAAGCCGTTCACCTAGTGCGGTAATGATATGCACGTGCAGGAGGCTGTTCACATAGTGCGGTAATGATATGCACGTGCAGGAGGCTGTTCACATAGTGCGGTAATGATATGCACGTGCAGGAGGCTGTTCACATAGTGCGGTAATGATATAAATGTGCAGGAGACTGATCACATAGTGCAGTAATGATATACATGTGCAGGAGGCTGTTCACATAGTGCGGTAATGATATGCATGTGCAGGAGGCTGTTCACATAGTGCGGTAATGATATACATGTGCAGGAGACTGTTCACATAACAAAGTAATCGTATACATGTGCAGCAAGCCGTTCAAATAGTGCGGTAATGATATGCACGAGCAGGAGGCTGAACACATAATAAAGTAATCAACACATAATAAAGCAAGCCATAAGAAAACACATACATGCGCAGCAAGCCGTTCACCTAGTGCGGTAATGATATGCTCGTGCAGGAGGCTGTTCGCATAACAAAGTAACCATATACATGCGCAGCAAGCCATAAGTAATCATATACAGCTGAAAACCGTAAAATGCTACCGGCGAATGCCGAATGCCGATATGTAATACAATAACCTGGGGCCGGGCTGACCAAGGGTTTCCCTGAACTCCGGCTCACCTCCGGAGTCCGGGAACAGCCAGCGTTACCCCCGGTCAGCCACGGCCACTTACCACCACCATGCCGGCTGAAGCGAGGTTCCTGTCAGCTGACTCGTGCAGTCAGCTGACCGGTGGGAACGTGACTCCACTTCCTGCCGACATCACGTGACAACCCTCAAGCGAGGAACCCACGGCGTCATTGAAGGGGGGAGAGCCGTGAGTTTTATAGTCATCCCGCTCCTCCCACAATTACAGGCCAGCTGCGCAGGCCTTTCCATATGTCACGAAAAAACAATCTTGGAATCAGAATGATAGGTAAAAGCGTCTTAGAGTTATTAATGCTTAAAGTGACAGTGGTCAGATGTTCAAAAAACGCTCTGGTCCTAAGGTGTAAAATGGCCTGGTCCTTAAGGGGTTAAGAACAGAAAACTAATGGTACAATTTATACAGGTCACCAAAATTGGATAACATTTGTCTCGATCCCGTGAACCAAATTCGGGAGAGAATGCATGAACTTCTCTCGGCTCATTCTCCTGATCGGTGGAGGTCTGAACACTCAGGTCTGAACATGGAAGAAGCATCATTTGATGCGAAACTAGCTGGTTGTCTAGGGACCTCCCCGCAGCGTCCACTAGTGTTGCTCGCGAATATTCGCAATGCGAATATTATTCGCGAATATCGCATATTCGCGAATTCGCGAATTTCGCGAATATAGCGCTATATATTCGTAATTACGAATATTTTTTTTTTTTTTTTTTTTTTTTCTTCACAATACACATCACAGTGATCACCCCTCTCTGCTTCCAGCTTGTGTGGTGTAAAGAAGGCTCTAATACTACTATGTGAGACTGGCGTGCGAAAATTCGCATATGCGAAAATTAACATATGCTAATTTTCGTATATGCGAATTTTCACATATGTTAATTTTCGCATAGCCGTATTTTCGTATATGCGAAAAAAAACGGAAATATAACAAATGTGCGAATATTCGCGAATATATGACGAATATTCGTCCATATATTCGCGAATATTCGCGAATTCGAATATGGCCTATGCCGCTCAACACTAGCGTCCACATCGCCCTCTCTCCCCCACCCACAGCCCCGATGTCGGTCCACCACAAGCGGTACTTGTACTGAGGATGTGACTGCAATAAAGACAAAGCTTTAAAGTGATGAGTCGCAGCGTTTTTTCTTCCTTGTCTTGATGATATATATATATATATATATATATATATATATATATATATATATACACAGCAACAGGAAAATACAGCAGCACACTGCTAGCACAAAGATATAGATGAAACATGAGTATATAGATAAAACATGAGTATATAGATAGAACATGAAAAGCTATACAGCTGTAGTGCAATGAATGAAGATATGAAACTATGAAAATATGAGGTACTTAGCTTGCAAATTTGGCGCCAAATAGCGTGGACCGTCCCACCACGGTAAGGTGACCTCATTCTGGGACGGACCCTACACTGTGTATATGCCTCTGTGTGAACAGTACAACAGGCATTGCAAGGTCTGAAACATCCAAGGCACCTTATATACACCTAATAGAGGTGGGTGGGGTGCAGGAGCCAACATGGAGGTAGCCACTCCCCCGTATGTGTAATACAACCAAAGGATAAATTGGCCAGCACCATTGATCCAAACTATTGTAAAAACCTGGCTTGCAGGTGCAAGCTGCTGGGCTAAATATACAGCAACAGGAAAATACAGCAGCACACTGCTAGCACAAAGATATAGATGAAACATGAGTATATAGATAAAACTTGAGTTTTATACTCATGTTTCATCTATATCTTTGTGCTAGCAGTGTGCTGCTGTATTTTCCTGTTGCTGTACATTTAGCCCAGCAGCTTGCACCTGCAAGCCAGGTTTTTACAATAGTTTGGATCAATGGTGCTGGCCAATTTATCCTTTGGATATATATATATATATATATATATATATATATATATATATTTATTATCTTTCTCTATCTTCTGGTTAATATAAGATAATATGATTTCATTTTCCTCTCCAAAGAAGTTTTACATTCCCACTATACAGGAATATTATACTCTTGTTTAAACACTGCCCATGAAAAATTTATAACCTAAGACAGTCATATTCTGAAATACACTTCGGAGTTTTTACAGCTGAATTGGAGGGCATTTATTTGCACCATAAAACATGCATAAAGCTAATTTTGCAAGAAAATGACTCGTCCATCAGTCTTATCACTTAATTTCAGATGAAATGACTCCAGCAGAGACATTTCCGTCATCACATAGCAAATCTTTAAATAGAACAGTCAGTCAATCAAAATTTTCCATCAAAGGTTTACTAGTCAATTAATTGGGCTTTCCCCTTCTCCATTTACTTATTTGAGATGGTCAATTGAGCTGAAAAATTAAGCAGCAATGCTCTTTAAACGGATGGCTCTTTCCTATCTGCAGCACAGATGGGAGATTACAGCAGGAGGATGAAGTGGCAGTTTTCACATTAGGGATAACATGGGACATGGTACTGCTGACTACTCTACATGTACAGCTGACACATCGGGTATCAATGTGTTTTACTCTGCACTTTGCTCTCTGCTCTCTGGCCGCAAGCATCGTCCGTGAGCGCAGAGTCTCTGTATCCCCATCTGCCACCGGGCCGGGATTCGCATCGCGGGACATGCCCGAATGCGAATCCCGGCCTGTCACTCACCATGTACAGCTGCCGCCTCCCGTCTCCTAGGGCACGTGCGCTAGAACTCTGAAATTTAAAGGGCCAGTACGCCCATAATTATGGTTCGCACCTGACACTACGGTATAAAGTCCCTGCACCTCCCACACTTTCCTGCCGGATCTTCAGTGCCCCTAGCCTGAGTTTAAGCTTTCCCTATAGCCTGTTAGCCTTACCCGTGTATCCAGACCTTCCGCTACGTTATTATACTCCAAACCTTTGCCTCCTGTCTTGACCTTCTCCTACGTTTGACTACGCTACTGACTTGTCCTTTGGTACATTGCCTTGCCCAGCTACCTGTGTGGTTGAGCCATGTCGGGGGTAGCGACCTGGGTGTCGCCTGCCGCAGCAAGCCCATCCTGCTTTGCGGCGGGCTCTGGTGAAAACCAGTGGCACCTTAGACTCCGCTCCCCGATACAGTCCGTGTCATCGTCCACATACAGCTTCGTTACAGATAGAGGGTGTAATCTACTAGTTCAGCCTTTAAAGTACCACAAGATGGTAAGTTGGATGAAGGATGTCAACTTGCTTCACATAGGACAAAGACAGAGAGTGGAGCTACAGTATTTACAGGAAAATGACCACCCAGAATTACAGTTACATCCAGTGACTCACAGGTGACGTCTTCTTGTCGTTGTTCACTTTTGCTTTTTTCCTCCATCTGGCCCAGACCACCATGAAGACTTCTTCCAGCCATGACTTGCTGGTGCAGTTTGGTGCCTGCATTGGTGCACCATATGATAGTAGAGTCCTCCTTAGTGCTTCAAACAAAAATAGAGGCTCCTTACAGCCCCATAGTAGTAATGCCCCTTTTGTGCCCTACAGAGTACCATTGCCACATGTATTTGTGCAAACTTAGTGCCTTTCACCAACTTAGTTATAATTCCCCTTAGTTCCTCCTTTCAGTAACAATGCTCATTAGAGCCCCCACTCAGTGAGGAGGCAAATTAGAGTCCTAACTCAGTAATGATTCCCCTTAGTGCACCCACTCAGTAATAATGCCCCTGATGTGCATCCAATTCAGTGATAATGGGGGAGATTCATCAAAACTTGTAAAAGGGAAAAACTGACCAGTTGCCCATAGCAACCAATCAGATTGCTTCATTCATTTTTGAAAAGGCCTCTGAAAAATAAAAGAAGCAATCTTATTGGTTGCTATGAGCCACAGGTCAACTTTTATTTAGCACAGCTCTTGATGAATCTCCCCCAATGTCCCTTATCTTCCCCATTAAGTAATGATGTCCACATACTGCCACCCATTTAATAAAAATGTCTTTCTTGGTGCCCCATCCATTTTATGATATCCCCTTACTGCAACCCACTTTGTAAGAATGCACTCCTTAGTGCTGCCACTGATGCCCCACTTATGAGCACCACTCAGTATTGTTGCCACTTGGTGTTCCTACTAAGTAACTAGTCCCCTTTTATCAATGATGATCCCACTTAGTAATAATGCCCCACTTAGTAATGATGCAGCTTGTAGTCCCCCCCCCCCAGTGAATACTGATACCCCCATTAGTGGACCCCCTAAGTAATATTGACTCCCTTAAAGGAAATCTGCAGTGCTAGACACATATCTCCTATCCGCAGGATAGGGGATGAGTGTGTGATCGCGGGGGGGGGGTCCAAACACTGGGACCCCTGTGATCTCCGGTATGGGGCCAGGGCTCTGCTCCGTGACTGGCACGCCCCCTCCATGTATCTCTATGGGAGAGGTGGAGATGCAGCGTTGGTGCATGCTCGCCTCTCCCATAGAGCTGTATGGAGAGGGCATGTTGTCAACCTCAGTGAGGTTGACTACACGCGCATTAGCCGTGCAGAGCTGCAGCAATGCCGGGGCTCCGTATGGGAGACCCCTATCCTGTGTCTTAAACTGCAGATCTCCTTTAATTATCACAAGGCTTCTGAACAGAAGGTGAAGTGCTGGCACTGCAATCCCTCTATATGCACTCCCTTTGATGGTCTATGTCGGCAATCTAGCTAGCAGTGTATCTTCGTGCGGTGGTGCTCATGTACTGTAGCAGTGTGAAGATATGTACTAATCCATTTGATAGAGAAGAAAGTACAGGCAACTCACCACGTTGTTGTAACTTCGTGTTTATTGCTGGGACATGCAGGCAAAGCGGCTCCACGCCACACCGGGATGCCGAACACTAGTGCGTTAACCGATGACAGCTGTTTCTTTCCGTTCAGGAACTTCAACAGATCGATCTGTTGAAGTTCCTGAACGGAAAGAAACAGCTGTCATCGGTTAATGCACTAGTGTTCGGCATCCCGGTGTGGCGTGGAGCCGCTTTGCCTGCATGTCCCAGCAATAAACACGAAGTTACAACAACGTGGTGAGTTGCCTGTACTTTCTCCTTTAATTATACTTCCTTATAATTGCCCTCACTTAGTAATACTGTCACCCTTATTACCCCTCACTTAGTAATAATGCCCCCTGATTTTTGCATTATGGTCACAAAGATAAAAATGGGTATGGACTCCTTGTGCCACTTACCAGTATGGCTTTGGGCCAAACTTGGGAGCAGAGTCTAAGTATTCCCCTGGTTCTCACCCCTAATCCAGCTTCTGGATGTGGAAGCTGGACTTCAGGGCGCTACCGCAAAAGTGGTCCTGGTTGAGTGCCTGTGGCCTGGCAGGCCAAAACAGACTACAATGTAGAAAAGCTGACTTGGTCATAGTAGCAGAGCTGACTTGGTCATAGTAGCAGAGCTGAATAGTTTGAAAGCAGCCAGGTGGTGTTTAACTAGCTCAGTATGCAGAGCTATGGTCGACAATCTGGGTTATGCACTGGAGAATCAGGTAGGTACAAGCAGGATCAGATAGAGGCAAAGTTAGGTAACATGCTTGGTTCTGGAACACGGGAACACAGTAGATCTTATCATCAGAAGATACCCTCGGTAGTAAGGGAGGAATGTTCTCATATCGGTTGTGCCTGGCAGGAATTGGAAGAGGACAGGAGTCAGCCAAGGTAAGTAGTAGGTTGCGCTGCACACTGACGGCTGCCAACCGTCAGCAATACACCAATGAGACTGTGCATGGATTCCCCGGGGAGGTGAGATATCTGTCACGATTCGGCTTACAGGTTGTGGATCCACTGTGTCAGCGAGGGATTGGCGTGGACCGTGCTGGTGGACCGGTTCTAAGAGGCTACTGGTGTTCACCAGAGCCCGCCGCAAAGCGGGATGGTCTTGCTGCGGCAGTAGCAACCAGGTCGTATCCACTAGCAACGGCTCAACCTCGCTGACTGCTGAGAAGGCGTGGGACAGAAGGACTAGGCAGAGGCAAGGTCAGACGTAGCAGAAGGTCGGGGCAGGCGGCAAGGTTCGTAGTCAAGATGGATAGCAGGAGTTCAGGTAACACAGGCTTGGACAACACTAAACGCTTTCACTGGCACAAGGCAACAAGATCCGGCAAGGGAGTGCAGGGGAAGTGATGTGATATAGCCAGGGAACAGGTGGAAGCTAATTAAGCTAATTGGGCCAGGCACCAATCATTGGTGCACTGGCCCTTTAAGTCTCAGAGAGCTGGCGCGCGCGCGCGCCCTAGAGAGTGGAGCCGCGCGCGCCAGCAGATGAAAGCCGGGGACCGGGACGGGTAAGTGACTTGGGATGAGATTCGCGAGCGGGCGCGTCCCGCTATGCGAATCGCATCCCCGCCGGCAATGTCAGTGCAGCGCTCCCGGTCAGCAGGTCTGACCAGGGCGCTGCAGGGAGAGAAACGCCGTGAGAGCTCCGGGGAGGAGCAGGGACCCGGAGCGCTCGGCGTAACAGTACCCCCCCCCTTAGGTCTCCCCCTTTTTTTGTCCGACAACTGCTTTACCTGGGACGAGGACACCGGGAGTGAATGGAGGGTTTCCTCAAAGGCAGGCAGTACAGCAGGAGTGGGAATGGGGAGGGAGGGCAGAGGGTGAAGCTTGGCATGGGGCAGTGTGTCACCAGGACGGGGGCCATGAGGAGGCACTGAGGCTTGCCTGACGGGACTGGGAGGGGGGGAAAGGCATTTCTTATGGCAAGCAGAGTCCGAGTTCTTGATCTCCCCGGTGGTCCAGTCAAGGGTGGGAGAATGAAGCCGGAGCCATGGCAGACCGAGGAGGACCTCAGAGGTGCAGTTAGGAAGTGTCACGATTCGGCTGGCAGGAGTTGGATCCTCTGTGCCAGAGAGGGATTGGCGTGGACCGTGCTAGTGGACCGGTTCTAAGTTACTACTGGTTTTCACCAGAGCCCGCCGCAAAGCGGGATGGTCTTGCAGCGGCGGTAGTAACCAGGTCGTATCCTCTAGCAACGGCTCAACCTCTCTGACTGCTGAAGATAGGCGCGGTACAAGGGAGTAGACAAGAGCAAGGTCGGACGTAGCAGAAGGTCGGGGCAGGCAGCAAGGATCGTAGTCAGGGGGAACGGCAGGAGGTCAGGAACACAGGCTAGGAACACACAAGGAACGCTTTCACTGGCACGATGGCAACAAGATCCGGCGAGGGAGTGCAGGGGAAGTGAGGTATACATAGGGAGTGCACAGGTGAACACACTAATTAGACCAACTGCGCCAATCAGTGGCGCAGTGGCCCTTTAAATCGCAGAGACCCGGCGCGCGCGCGCCCTAGGGAGCGGGGCCGCGCGCGCCGGGACAGGACCGACGGAGAGCGAGTCAGGTACGGGAGCCGGGGTGCGCATCGCGAGCGGGCGCCACCCGCATCGCGAATCGCATCCCGGCTGGAGGTGGTATCGCAGCGCACCCGGTCAGTAGATCTGACTGGGGCGCTGCAGTAGCGAGGATGTTGCGAGCGCTCCGGGGAGGAGCGGGGACCCGGAGCGCTCGGCGTAACAGTACCCCCCCCCTTGGGTCTCCCCCTCTTCTTGGAGCCTGAGAACCTGAGGACCAGACTTTTGTCTAGGATGTTGTCCTCAGGTTCCCAGGATCTCTCTTCAGGACCACAGCCCTCCCAATCAACCCAAAAAATTTTTTTCCCTCTGACCGTCTTGGAGGCCAGTATCTCCTTCACGGAGAAGATGTCAGAAGAACCGGAAACAGGAGTGGGAGAAACAAGTTTGGGAGAGAAACGGTTGATGATGAGTGGTTTAAGGAGAGAGACATGAAAGGCATTGGGAATACGAAGAGAAGGAGGAAGAAGAAGTTTGTAAGAGACAGGATTAATTTGGCACAAGATTTTGAAAGGACCAAGATAGCGTGGTCCCAGTTTGTAGCTGGGGACACGGAAGCGGACATATTTAGCGGAGAGCCATACCTTGTCTCCGGGAGCAAAAATGGGGGGAGCTCTTCTTTTCTTATTGCCAACTTTTTCATGCGAGATGAAGCCTGTAAAAGAGAATTTCGGGTCTCTTTCCATATGGTGGAAAGATCACGAGTCACTTCATCCACAGCGGGCAAACCAGAGGGCAAGGGAGTAGGGAGGGGGGGAAGAGGGTGACGGCCGTACACCACGAAAAATGGGGATTTAGCAGAAGATTCAGAGACTCTGAAGTTGTACGAGAATTCGGCCCATGGTAGAAGATCTGCCCAGTCATCCTGGCGGGAGGAAACAAAATGCCGTAAATAGTCACCCAGGACCTGGTTAATTCTTTCTACTTGCCCATTGGATTGAGGATGATAAGCAGAAGAGAAGTTTAATTTAATCTTGAGTTGTTTACAGAGAGCCCTCCAGAATTTTGACACGAATTGGACGCCTCTATCCGAGACGATCTGCGTGGGCAAACCGTGAAGACGAAAAATGTGTACAAAAAATTGTTTTGCCAACTGAGGCTCTGAAGGAAGACCAGGAAGAGGAATAAAATGTGCCATCTTGGAAAATCGATCAACGACCACCCAAACAACAGTGTTGCCACGGGATGGGGGTAAGTCAGTAATAAAGTCCATACCAATCAGAGACCAAGGCTGTTCGGGGACAGGCAGAGGATGAAGGAGACCAGCAGGCTTCTGGCGAGGAGTCTTATCCCGGGCACAGACAGTACAGGCCCGCACAAAATCAACAACATCCGTCTCCAGAGTCGGCCACCAATAGAAATGAGAGATGAGTTGCAAGGACTTTCTGATGCCCGCATGGCCTGCGAGGTGGGAGGAGTGACCCCATTTGAGAATCCCGAGACGTTGGCGTGGAGAAACGAAGGTCTTCCCTGGAGGAGTTTGCCTGATGAAGGCTGGAGAAGTGGAGATCAGACAGTCAGGAGGAATGATGTGTTGCGGAGAGACCTCTACTTCCGAGGCATCCGAGGAACGAGAGAGAGCATCGGCCCTAATGTTCTTGTCGGCAGGGCGAAAATGAATTTCAAAGTTAAAACGGGCAAAGAACAACGACCACCTGGCCTGGCGAGGATTCAGCCGTTGGGCAGACTGGAGATAGGAGAGATTCTTGTGATCGGTGTAAATGATAACTGGAAATTTTGATCCCTCCAGCAGATGCCTCCATTCCTCAAGTGCCAATTTAATGGCCAGTAGTTCTCGATCCCCGATGGAGTAGTTCCTCTCCGCCGGAGAGAAGGTCCTAGAAAAAAAACCACAAGTAACAGCATGCCCGGAAGAATTTTTTTGTAGAAGGACCGCTCCAGCTCCCACTGAGGAGGCATCAACCTCCAATAGGAAGGGTTTAGATGGGTCGGGTCTGGAGAGCACGGGAGCAGAAGAAAAGGCAGACTTGAGCCGTTTAAATGCGTCTTCCGCTTGGGGAGACCAGGACTTAGGATTGGCATTCTTCTTGGTTAAAGCCACGATAGGAGCCACAATAGTGGAAAAATGTGGAATAAATTGTCTGTAAAAATTGGCGAACCCCAAAAAACGTTGGATAGCACGGAGTCCGGAGGGGCGTGGCCAATCTAAGACGGCAGAGAGTTCATCTGGGTCCATTTGTAGTCCCTGGCCAGAGACCAAGTATCCTAGGAAAGGAAGAGATTGACATTCAAACAGACATTTCTCCATTTTGGCATAAAGTTGATTGTCTCGAAGTCTCTGAAGAACCATGCGGACATGCTGGCGATGTTCTTCTAAGTTGGCAGAAAAAATCAGAATATCGTCCAGATACACAACAACACAGGAATATAAGAAATCACGAAAAATTTCATTAACAAAGTCTTGGAAGACGGCAGGGGCGTTGCACAGGCCAAAGGGCATGACCAGATACTCAAAGTGTCCATCTCTGGTGTTAAATGCAGTTTTCCATTCGTCCCCCTCCCTGATGCGGATGAGATTATAAGCACCTCTTAAGTCCAGTTTGGTAAAGATGTGGGCACCTTGAAGGCGATCAAAGAGTTCTGAGATAAGAGGTAGGGGGTAGCGGTTCTTTACCGTGATTTTATTAAGTCCGCGGTAATCAATGCAAGGACGTAGGGAGCCATCTTTTTTGGACACAAAGAAAAATCCAGCTCCGGCAGGAGAGGAGGATTTGCGGATAAACCCCTTTTTTAAATTTTCCTGGATGTATTCAGACATAGCAAGAGTCTCTGGGGCGGACAGAGGATAAATTCTGCCCCGGTGTGGAGTAGTGCCCGGGAGGAGGTCAATAGGACAGTCATAAGGCCTGTGAGGAGGTAAAGTCTCAGCTTGTTTTTTGCAAAATACGTCAGCATAGTCCATATAAGCCTTAGGGAGACCGGTTACAGGGGGAACCACAGGGTCACGGCAGGGAGTACTGGGAACCGGTTTAAGACAGTCCTTGAAACAAGAAGTACCCCAGCTCTTGATCTCTCCTGTGGACCAATCAAGGGTTGGGGAATGGCGTTGAAGCCACGGTAGTCCAAGGAGAATTTCGGAAGTGCAATTGGAGAGGACCAAAAACTCAATTTTTTCGTGATGAGGTCCGATGCACATTAGGAGGGGCTCCGTGCGGTAACGCACGGTACAGTCCAATCTTTCATTGTTAACACAATTGATGTAGAGGGGTCTGGCGAGACTGGTCACCGGGATGTTGAACCTGTTGATGAGAGAGGCCAAAATAAAATTTCCTGCAGATCCGGAATCCAAGAAGGCCATAGTAGAGAAGGAGAAGGTAGAGGCAGATATCCGCACAGGCACAGTAAGGCGTGGAGAAGCAGAGTTGACATCAAGAACTGTCTCACCCTTGTGCGGAGTCGGCGTACGTCTTTCCAGGCGGGGAGGACGGATAGGACAATCCTTCAGGAAGTGTTCGGTACCAACACAGTACAGGCAAAGATTCTCCATGCGGCGTCGTATCCTCTCTTGAGGTGTCAAGCGAGACCGGTCAACTTGCATAGCCTCCACGGCGGGAGGCACAGGAACGGATTGCAGAGGACCAGAGGAGAGAGGAGCCGGGGAGAAAAAACGCCTCGTGCGAACAAAGTCCATATCCTGGCGGAGCTCCTGACGCCTTTCGGAAAAACGCATGTCAATGCGAGTGGCTAGATGAATGAGTTCATGCAGGTTAGCAGGAATTTCTCGTGCGGCCAGAACATCTTTAATGTTGCTGGATAGGCCTTTTTTAAAGGTCGCGCAGAGGGCCTCATTATTCCAGGATAATTCGGAAGCAAGAGTACGGAATTGGATGGCGTACTCGCCAACGGAAGAATTACCCTGGACCAGGTTCAGCAGGGCAGTCTCAGCAGAAGAGGCTCGGGCAGGTTCCTCAAAGACACTTCGAATTTCCGAGAAGAAGGAGTGTACAGAGGCAGTGACAGGGTCATTGCGGTCCCAGAGCGGTGTGGCCCATGACAGAGCTTTCCCAGACAGAAGGCTGACTACGAAAGCCACCTTAGACCTTTCAGTAGGAAACTGGTCCGACATCATCTCCAAGTGCAGGGAACATTGTGAAAGAAAGCCACGACAAAACTTAGAGTCCCCATCAAATTTATCCGGCAAGGATAGTCGTAGGCCGGAAGCGGCCACTCGCTGCGGAGGAGGTGCAGGAGCTGGCGGAGGAGATGATTGCTGAAGCTGTGGTAGTAGCTGCTGTAGCATCACGGTCAGTTGAGACAGCTGGTGGCCTTGTTGCGCTATCTGTTGCGACTGCTGGGCGACCACCGTGGTGAGGTCGGCGACAACTGGCAGTGGAACTTCAGCGGGATCCATGGCCGGATCTACTGTCACGATTCGGCTGGCAGGAGGTGGATCCTCTGTGCCAGAGAGGGATTGGCGTGGACCGTGCTAGTGGACCGGTTCTAAGTTACTACTGGTTTTCACCAGAGCCCGCCGCAAAGCGGGATGGTCTTGCAGCGGCGGTAGTAACCAGGTCGTATCCACTAGCAATGGCTCAACCTCTCTGACTGCTGAAGATAGGCGCGGTACAAGGGAGTAGACAAGAGCAAGGTCGGACGTAGCAGAAGGTCGGGGCAGGCAGCAAGGATCGTAGTCAGGGGCAACGGCAGGAGGTCAGGAACACAGGCTAGGAACACACAAGGAACGCTTTCACTGGCACGATGGCAACAAGATCCGGCGAGGGAGTGCAGGGGAAGTGAGGTATACATAGGGAGTGCACAGGTGAACACACTAATTAGACCAACTGCGCCAATCAGTGGCGCAGTGGCCCTTTAAATCGCAGAGACCCGGCGCGCGCGCGCCCTAGGGAGCGGGGCCGCGCGCGCCGGGACAGGACCGACGGAGAGCGAGTCAGGTACGGGAGCCGGGGTATGCATCGCGAGCGGGCGCCACCCGCATCGCGAATCGCATCCCGGCTGGAGGTGGTATCGCAGCGCACCCGGTCAGTAGATCTGACCTGGGCGCTGCAGTAGGGAGGATGTTGCGAGCGCTCCGGGGAGGAGCGGGGACCCGGAGCGCTCGGCGTAACAGGAAGGACAAAAAATTCAATCAATTCGTGATGGGGTCCAATGCACATTAAGAGGGGTTTAGTGCGGTAACGCACGGTGCAATCCAATCTAACTCCATTGACCACGGAAATGTAGAGCGGCTTGACGAGACGGGTCACCGGGATGCAGAATTCATTCACAAAAGAATCCAGAATAAAATTCCCAGAGGCACCAGAGTCCAAGCAAGCCACGGCTGAGAGGGAGGAGTTGGCAGAAGGAGAAATCCGCACGGGCACCGTGAGACGTGGAGAAGCAGACTTTGAACCAAGAAACGCCACACCCACGTGAGCTGGGTGCGTGCGTGCGTTTCCTAGACGTGGAGGACGAATAGGGCAATCCACCAAGAAATGCTCGGTACTGGCACAGTACAGACAAAGATTTTCTTCCCTACGGCGATTTCTCTCTTCCTGGGTCAGGCGAGACCGATCCACTTGCATGGCCTCCTCGGCGGGAGGCCCAGGCGTAGATTGCAAAGGATAATGTGGGAGAGGTGCCCAGAGATCTAAGTCTTTTTCCTGGCGGAGCTCCTGATGTCTCTCAGAAAAACGCATGTCAATGCGGGTGGCCAAATGGATAAGTTCTTGCAGGTTGGCAGGAATCTCTCGTGCGGCCAGCACATCCTTGATGCTACTGGATAGGCCTTTTTTAAAGGTCGCGCAGAGAGCCTCGTTATTCCAAGATAATTCGGAAGCAAGAGTACGAAATTGGATGGCGTACTCGCCTACTGAAGAATTACCCTGGACCAGGTTCAGCAGGGCAGTCTCGGCAGAAGAAGCTCGGGCTGGTTCCTCGAAGACACTACGGACTTCAGCGAAGAAGGACTGGACTGTTGCTGTGGCAGGATCATTGCGGTCCCAGAGCAGTGTGGCCCAAGACAAGGCCTTTCCTGAAAGAAGGCTCACTACGAACGCCACCTAAGACCGTTCTGTTGGAAACAAGTCCGACAACATCTCCATATGCAGGGAACATTGAGACAAGAAGCCACGGCAGAGTCGGGAGTCCCCATCAAATTTGTCCGGCAGGGACAAGCGGAGGCTAGGAGCGGCCACTCGCTGCGGAGGAGGTGCAGGAGCTGGCGGAGGAGATGGTTGCTGCTGTAGCAGAGGCAGAAGTTGCTGTAACGTGGCGGTCAACTGCGACAGCTGCTGTCCTTGTTGGGCAATTTGCTGCGATTGCTGAGCGACCACCGTGGTAAGGTCAGCGAGACTTGGCAGCGGCACCTCAGCGGGATCCATGGCCGGATCTACTGTCACGATTCGGCTTACAGGTTGTGGATCCACTGTGTCAGCGAGGGATTGGCGTGGACCGTGCTGGTGGACCGGTTCTAAGAGGCTACTGGTGTTCACCAGAGCCCGCCGCAAAGCGGGATGGTCTTGCTGCGGCAGTAGCAACCAGGTCGTATCCACTAGCAACGGCTCAACCTCGCTGACTGCTGAGAAGGCGTGGGACAGAAGGACTAGGCAGAGGCAAGGTCAGACGTAGCAGAAGGTCGGGGCAGGCGGCAAGGTTCGTAGTCAAGATGGATAGCAGGAGTTCAGGTAACACAGGCTTGGACAACACTAAACGCTTTCACTGGCACAAGGCAACAAGATCCGGCAAGGGAGTGCAGGGGAAGTGATGTGATATAGCCAGGGAACAGGTGGAAGCTAATTAAGCTAATTGGGCCAGGCACCAATCATTGGTGCACTGGCCCTTTAAGTCTCAGAGAGCTGGCGCGCGCGCCCTAGAGAGCGGAGCCGCGCGCGCCAGCAGATGACAGCCGGGGACCGGGACGGGTAAGTGACTTGGGATGCGATTCGCGAGCGGGCGCGTCCCGCTATGCGAATCGCATCCCCGCCGGCAATGTCAGTGCAGCGCTCCCGGTCAGCAGGTCTGACAGGGGCGCTGCAGGGAGAGAGACGCCGTGAGCGCTCCGGGGAGGAGCAGGGACCCGGAGCGCTCGGCGTAACAATATCATTGTGCCAACCTGTGCACAAATCCTGTCACATTGCTGCATAGGCTGAAGGACTGAAATTCTTGCAGTCCCTGATATTGGATAATGGAGCTGAGAGCTCCTGAAGGAGTTGAAGGAGGCAGTTGTCCCAAGATCTTGGGCACTGGGTAAAGAATTCAAGGTGTGCACCCCAGATGTCTGCTGGTTAATTCACTTGGGAGACAATTGCCCTTCATTCTCATGATCTACTGGGGTCCGAGCAATCTTGCCCCCGCTGATCAGCTATTTATTCCCTATCCTTCGATATAGGAGAGGTTTTAGTCTTGTGATAAACCGTTTAACAGCTGTGATGCACAATTGCACTACTTTATGTAAGGCAATAATGGATTGGTTTGCAATGGCTCTTTCATACAGCAGTATTGTGGTTAGTATTTGGCAAGAATTGTACCACTTCTGGCTTTGGATAACAAATCATACCAATGATTCTGCCAAGAAAATGTGGCCAACTGCTGGATTTTCTTCTACTAAACTTCCTGTGCCAGTTTACAGTGTTTAGCGGTGTCCTAAATACAAATAACCTACACTCATACTTGTCAATAAGAATTTCTCCACAGTGTTGCCCAAACTTCTGCAGCAGGAAACCTGTTGCTGAGTGTGAGGCAATAAAGGGGCATCATTAATTAGTTTGGGGCAATGAGGGGCCATTAATGCTAAGGGTGGGTTCACACTACGATTTGAAGACAAGGCTGGGGGGAGCAAAAACCGGGTGCACCTGTATCCCAGCCGGATCTGGCCCGTATCTCATTAATTTCAATGAGCCGACCGGACTCATATAGTGACTCCGGTCGGCTAATTTTTGCCCGTATCCAGTTTTGGGACCGGACCCAAAACCATGGCATACCACGGTTTTATGTCCTGTAACAAAACTGGATTAGGGGCAAAAATATGGATCCAGTTCCCATATCTTCAAATCGTAGTGTGAACCCAGCCTAAGTTTGTACCAGTGAGGGAGCATTGGTGTGGGGCAATAAGGGGGCATTATTCCTAAGTATGGGGCAATGGTTGACATTATTAAGTGTGAGGGCAATAAGGTTACCTACACTATGTACCTATCTACCAACTGGGGGCTTTTACCTAATAGGCGGGATTCTGTACTTACATACCTGCTGGGGGCTTCTGCCTAAGAGAGGGATTCCCTAACTATCTTCAGGGGGCTTCTACCTAAGAGAGGGGATTTCTTACCTACCTACCTACCTGCTTGGGCCTTCTTATTCAGAGGAAGGATTGTCTATCCTACCTACCTACCTTCCTACCTAGTGGGGGCTTTTACCTAATAGGGGGGATTTCCTACCTACCAACTGGGAGCTTCTACTTATGTTGTTCTGGTGTTGATGTATTATTTTATGTTTTCAAACTCCAACTCTTGAGAAAATCCTGGCAAGTGATGATCTATACACTGTACACACATTTAGTGGCTGGTTGGGGGGTGTTAGCCCGTGCTGCCTGATCTCAGCTTGGCAGTCAGTGCTGAGGCCATTCTATGTCAGTAAGCAGTGGCTGCCAGTGCTTGTGATAAGTGATGCCAGGGACATCAGGAGATATTGAGCCTGGATCCTGGTGTGGACCCTGGAACGGGCACCAGGACAATAACTAAACTAGCACCCATGTCAGCTTCAGTGCTCCACTGCTCCTTTGATTTGGGGACCTACTGCTATGGCCCAGCTCTAACAATACAGTCATGTTAAATGTTGGCACCCCTGACATTTTTCTAGAAAATGAAGCATTTCTCACAGAAAAGGACTGCAGTAACACATGTTTTGCCATACACATGTTTATTCCCTTTGTGTGTATTGGAACTAAACCAAAATAGGGAGGATAAAAAGCATAATGTCACACCAAACTCCAAAAATGGGCTGGACAAAATCATTGGCAACCTTTCAAAATTGTGAATAAATAAGATTGTTTCAAGCATGTGATGCTCCTTCAAACTCACCTGGGGCAAGTAACGGGTGTGGGCAATATAGAAATCACATCTGAAAGCAGATAAAAAGGAGAGAAGTTCACTTAATCTTTGCATTGTATGTCTGTGTGTGCCACACTAAGCATGGGCAACAGAAAGAGAAGAGAACTGTCTGAGGACTTGAGAACCCAAATTGTGTAAAAATATCAACAATCTCCAGAGATCTAGATTTGCCTTTGTCCACAGTGCACAACATTATCAAGAAGTTTGCAACCCATGGCACTGTAGCTAATCTCCCTGGGCATGGACAGAAGAGAAAAATTGATGAAAAGTGTCAAGGCAGGATAGTCCGGATGGTGAATAAGCAGCCCCAAACAAGTTCCAAAGATATTCAAGCTGTCATGCAGGCTCAGGGAGCATCAGTGTAAGCATAAACTATTTTTGTCGACATGTAAATGAAATGAAACGCTATGGCAGGAGACCCAGGAGGATCCCACTGCTGACACAGAGACATAAAAAAGCAAGACCATTTTGCCAAATTAACTTGAGTAAGCCAAAATCCTTCTAGAAAAACGTCTTGTGGACAGATGAGACCAAGATAGAGCTTTTTGGTAAAGCACATCATTCTACTGTTTACCAAAAACGGAATGAGGCCTACAAAGAAAAGAACGCAGTACCTACAGTGAAATATGGTAAAGGTTCAATGATATTTTGGGGTTGTTTTGCTGCCTCTGACACTGGGTGCCATGAATGTGTACAAGGCATCATGAAATCTGAGGATTACCAACGGATTTTGGGTCGCACTGTACAGCCCAGTGTCAGAAAGCTGGGTATGTGTCCGAGATCTTGGGTCTTCAAGCAGGACAATGACCCCAAACATACGTCAAAAAGCCCCCAGAAACGGATGGCAACAAAGCGCTGAAGAGTTCTGAAGTGGCAGCAATGAGTCCAGATCTAAATCCCATTGAACACTTGTGGAGAGATCTTAAAATTGCTGTTGGGAAAAGGCGCCTTCCAATAAGAGAGACCTGGAGCAGTTTGCAAAGGAAGAGTGGTCCAACATTGCGTCTGAGAGGTGTAAGAGGCTTATTGATGGTCATAGGAAGTGACTGATTTCAGTTATTTTTTCCAAAGGTTGTGCAACCAAATATTAAGTTAAGGGTGCCAATAATTTTGCCCAGCCCATTTTTGGAGTTTGGTGTGACATTATGCCCAATTTGCTTTTTTTACTCCCTTTTTTTGGTTTAGTTCCAATACACACAAAGGGAATAAACATGTATAGCAAAACATGTGTTATTCCAATCCTTTTCTGTGAGAAATACTTCATTTTCTAGAAAAATGTCAGGGGTGCCAACATTTACGGCCGTCCATGACTGTAGGTCCTTACTTCGGAATGGAGGAGCAGTGGAGCACCGTAGCTGCAGGGTAGTATGCCTGAGGGGGCCACCTACCTATTACTACATATGAGGGTATAGGGGGCGAGAAATAGATAGATATGAGATGGAGAGATAGATAGATAGATAGATATTATTCCAGGAGAGCAGCACAATCAAAAGCAGGAAAGTAGAGATGAGGTGCAAGCTGTGTGGGAGCCTGGGTCAGAGGATCCACTCGCATAAAAAATCCAAGAAGCAGCAGCACACACTGGATTTATGGAATGAACCTCCACTTTTTTGACACAAATACTTTTGTGTGCTGCTGCTTCTTGGATTTTTTAGATAGATAGATAGATATGAGGTAGATAGATAGATAGATATGTGGTGTCCCTGTACCGTATTGCATACCGTACCTTGTATGGTGGTCCCCAAAGTCAGAGTAACTACGCTCAGGTAGGGTCCCCCAGGTGGGTCAGCCCCTAGTCGCCTCTCCTCTATGCTAATTTTGTAATGTTTATACATGTATATATTTAATCATAATGTATATGTGGTAGCCCTTGGGGTGTATAGTGTAGTTGGGGTGTTGCTGTATTGGAATATGAGCGGTTAATTTAACCCTTGTCACTCGTGACGCCAGGGTGAGAGTTAATACGTTGAGGTAGTTGCTAGGCCTATTGCCACCCTTCCCAGAAATTATAGGTGCGTGTAGAAATAAACGATTGTCCACGGCAGTGCTGAACTTGAACTTGCAGGAACTTTGCTGATGAATTGCGGTACATTCAGTAACGGTAACAGTCTTAGTAACAGAGTCTATTATCAGCACGGCAGTGACTGACAGATGCTTCGGACCGATAAGTTATCCTGAGATTAGTAGAATTAGATGTTGCAGAGATGGATTTAGGGGTCTGTTTAGGTCCAGTGATCTTGCGGAGTAATAGGGAATTGAAGTAACTCACAGCTTTGGAATAATGGTCGTTGCCCCAAGGCTTTAGGCCTAGGTGTTGCCGATGAAAGTTGCGCAGATCCGTCCTCATCAGCAGCCCACGAGGAAAGATAGAGATTAATGGCCGCTGCTCCCTTATATGGGCAGGGGCAGGGCCGTTTTGGATTGGTCCATGTCAGCTGTCACTCACCGTTACAAAGCATGGTGGGTGATCACCTGACTACCTCCAAAGGTCCTTGAGTAAAAACCATAGAGTTCTGGAACGCATTACGTGACCCGCAGGTCCTGTGACACTAACAACAAGGTAAGTACACTTTATATAGTTACATAGTTACATACACATAGAGACAATTAGAATTTGAATAATTTTAACTACTAAAGGGGTGACTAGGGGCTAAATATAGATGAGGATCCCACTGGTACCTAGGGACTCTGACTTTGGGGACCTCACCATAAGGTAACGGATGCAATCCGGTACCGGGACACCGCATATATTTAATATAATGTGTAGTATGCTTACCTTGCTAGCGTCGCAGGACCTTTGGTCATGTGACCATGTTGAATCCTCGATGGTATGTTAAAGGACCTTTGGAGGTCCTTAGGTCACATGTTACCCATAATGCTTTGTAAAGGTGATTGACAGAAGTATTGGACCTATTAGCTCTAGTCCAGCCCCTGCCCATATAAGGGAGCTGTAGCCAATTATCGCTCTCTTGGGTTGCTGCTCTCGTGGATGCCGGACTAGCAGGACGGAAGTGCGCAACTTTCAAAGACATGCTGGGCCTGAAAACATACCGCCCTAAGTAGAAACTAAACCGTGAGTTTTAAACTAATCGCCGCTAAAGCTAGCTACTGGACCACAACTAAATCCCCTAAATCCAGTGAAACAGCGCATATCAGTTTAAAGACTCAAAATTGCTTAAGGTTCCAACCTTTGTCAATCTCCAAGAGAATTTGCATTTGTAGAGACTGTTCCTGTTGTGAAGTTGCATAAAATCTTCAGTAAAAGTTCCAACTATTTTCTGCAAACTCTCCGGTTGTAAACATTCAATTATTGCTTACCTCCCTATCGCTCTTGGGGAGGGTGGTGGTAGGACAAGCATTGCAGAGGAGCCCTCACCCTGGTGTCACGAATAGCAAGAGTTAATCAGACACCCTTTAGTAACCGCACAGCTACACTCCCTACACCCAACTCCCCCAGGCTATCACAGATAGATAGATATGAGATGGATAGATAGGTAGATAGAAAGATAGATAGATATGAGATGGAGAGATAGGTAGATAGAAAGATAGATAGATAGATATATAGATATGAGATGGAGAGATAGATAGATGTGAGAGATATGGACAGACAATGGATAAAAGTTAATCACGTCAACAGTAAAAGACGTACATCTCCTCAAATTTTCTTTGATACTATGATCTAAATGTATATACATAAAGTGACCACAAGAATAAACTTAGAAGGGATGGAATTGCTGTGTATTTGCACCAGTAAAATCTGCAGCAAATTAAAGTACAAGAAAAGTGTATAACATTTTTATAAATTTCCTTCATTTATTCATTTATGTATGTATTTATTTTATTTTTACATTTGCAGCAGGTCATTTCAATTATGAATTGTGCATTGATCCTTTAGACTAAGTTTCCACTTGTTTTTTTTCTGGCAGTTTTTGGATATCTGCCACTGCAGTTTTTGAGGCAAAGTCAGAAGTGGATCCATAAGGAAGAAGAAGTGTAAGTCCTTCCTTTATATGTCCTATTCCTTTTGAATACATTTCTGGCTTTGGCTCAAAAACTGCAGTGGCAGATATCCAAAAACTGCCCAAAAAAAAAAAACAAGTGGAAACTTAGCCTTACAGAGAGAAAACATCAGCAAAAAGATTTGCTGCTAATGTACAATCTCAGATTTCATCTGAACCTGCAGCAGAATCCACTAGGGCAGATTTCTAAACTATTTACTATCCACCTCCAATCTGCAATAGACATTGCCCATACTATATGTGATTTACATTTCCCACCTTAGCTTAGCGTTTCTAAACCAGGGTGCCTCCAGCTGTTGCAAAACTACTACCTTTGGCTATCCGGGCATGCTGGGAGTCGTAGTTTTGCAAAAGCTGGAGGCACCCTGATTGGGAAACCCTGCCTTAGGTGCTGATCTTGTTAAATTTTATAAACCTCCCAGTTCACTGCCCCCATCATGATAAACCACCCCCTATCTTTATTTGTATTATTGTTTAGTTTTCTACCTTGATATTGCTCTGTATTTTCTGCTCAGTCTCAGTCAGATTCACAGACTGGGAAGGGGCATTACCCATCAGGCATGACATCATCTGAAGCCATACAGGGGAGAACGTCCTCCCTCACTCTGCTACACACAGCCCAGAACAGTTCAGTGGGTGAGATGAGCTATGATTGGATAAGACTGCACACTATCCCCTCAGCACTCCAGACTGCATTTCCTGATTTTGGACTTCTGCCAGGCCAGCAGGAGTCTGTACAAGATATCGGGGGGATGTGCACTGGACAAGTAGGGAGACACCTAGTGGCAGCTTTTTTAAACAAGGTACATTAGAAAGTTTTTTTATTAACCATAAGGAGTGCAATAGCAGAAAATAGTTTTAATGACCGTGTCCATTTAAGCCTGTGGTAGATGAGACACAGGACACAAGCTGCAAATCCTTTCGCTATATCGTCCCCAAACCATTATTTCGGGCTGAAGCTGGTCTACACCTGTATAGATAAATTCCACAATCACTTCTCATAAGTGTCCATCTGGCTCTTCAATTTAATATAGCAGCATTCATACTGTGCACTTATGGTTTACAGGCAGGCGCTGCTTGCAGAGGTGTGTGGTAAAGCTTTGATTAAGTTAATTTGTGTCTGAACGTCTGCCAAAATACAAGAACATGACGGCAAACACGGGAAAATTGATGCCCATTTTCATATTTAGAGATTTCAAGGACTGGGAGTTGTAGACCAATTCTTGAAATGGAATAACATTAGGAATATCAGCTTTAACCCTATGCAAGCTACTGTAATAATAATCCTTTTTTTGTAATAATAATATTAATAAAAATCCTTTATTTATATAGATCACACAGATTCCGCATAACTGTACAATTGATCTGTGGTATCCCGGTACCGTATTGCATACTGTACCTTGGTTAGGGGTCCCCAAAGTCAGAGTTCCTAGTAACTGTGGGGTTCTGCTTCCTTTGTCATCCCCTAGTCACCCCTCATATAGTTAATATATCGCTAAAATAAATGTAAATACTGTATAGAAAGTGTATACTTACCTTGCATAGCGTTGTAGGGCCTGCGGGTCATGTGACTGTGGTTTAGTCTCTATGGTAGGTAAAAGGACCTTTGGAGGTTCTGGGTGATGTAATACCCACAATGCCTTGTAAAGCTGATTGACAGATGGTGTGGACCAATCCTAAAACGGCCAGCCCCTGCCCATATAAGGGAGGTGCAGCCAATAGACGCGCTCTTCTCTTGTTCCTGCGCTGCCAAGCAAGCAGCATCTCTTTGCTCTTGGGTTGCTGACACTTCATGAGTGAGGACCTCCGCAACTTACAACAACAAATACTAGGCCACAGCCTGCCAGCCTCGGCCTGAAACGAAACAGTGAGTTCTTATAAACTTCTCGGCTACTTCTAGCAAGGACCCTGGACCTAAACATAACCCTAAATCCAGCGGATCTGCGCATACTAAATCCTACTAAGCTAAAGAACTTACAAAAGTCCCAACCATACATCAATCTCAGCTAAGCTGTATATAGACTCTGTTATAAAGACTGTTCCTGTATTCGCATGTTATATAAAATCTTCAGTAAAGTTTACGCAAGTTTTCAGCAAAGCTCTGGTTGTGGACAATACTTTATTCTGCATCTACCTATCGCTCTTGGGAAGGGTGGCGATAGGCCAAGCCATACAGCATTTAACCCTCACCCTGGTGTCACGACTGACAAGAGTTAATTATAACCGTGATATACCTCACAGCAATACCCCAACTGCCATACACCCCCCAAGGCACCACAGATCCCACTATGGCTCACAATCCAAATTCACCTTTCAGTATGTTTTTGGAGTGTTGGAGGAAACTGAAGTACTTGGAGAAAACCCACACAAACATGGGTAGAACATACAAACTCATTGTAGATGTTGTCCTTGATGGAATTTGAACCTAGGACTCCCACGCTGCAAGACAACAGAGCTACCCAATGAGCCACCATACTAGAGTCCTGCGCGGGACTGTATTTATAATCGTGCCTTCTCCCGCTGGATTTCCGCCCTTTATCGCAAACTCCTGCAAGGTGTGTGTTCCACTCGCTCCTGATCTCACAACATGTGTCCAATCTTGCTCCTACAAACATTTTGTCATAGATTTTAGAAGTACTACCCCTCCTTGTGCCATTTTGTTACCCCCTTGGGCCATTTCATCAGCCCCAATATGGCATTTCAGAGGTTTGCGGGACTGTGTAGGATTTTGTGGGACCCGATGTTTGTTCTATGACCGCCTGCTCCCGTCCGCAACAACCTTATTATCACCCACGCCTGCAAGGTTTTTATTGGTTTCCGCGGGACCAATGGAATCCCAATCCCGATGTAGGGCTTTACACCGTACTGCCCCTAAAGGAGTATATTTCATGCACATCTGGGAAAAATGGGATCCCATGAACCCTTGGTCACCAGTTTAAAGTGGCCGTCAGCGGGTCCTTTTATAATAGAAATCAATAAATTTGTGTCCATGTTCATATTCGACTTTCTCTAGTAAAGTCTATGGGAGTCATGGCAAAAGTGGAGCAAATAGGGCCACCAGCTACCAGGCCTTTCTACTGTAAAAGGAAATACCACTTTAAAATGAAAGATGTTTATCTGGAGTTTAATATTGATGGTCTATCATAAGAATGTGCCATCAACATCAGATTGGTGGGGGTCTGTTTCCCAGCACCCCCTCCTGATCTGCTGACTCCTGTGAGCACTGAAGCCACTTCTTTTTTGAGCCAGGCTCAGTTCATTATATTTGGAAGTGGCAATGCCAGACAGGTTATCCCCTTTTATCATCTGATTGCTTGGAGTGTCGACAGTTGGACCCCCACAAACCCCCCAAATGAGAATAGGTCATCCATAGAGGGAGCATATCTACAGTGCGTTTCTATGAATCTGAATCTTACAAATCTGCTATTAGTTTCACCCTGAAAAGTAGTTCTGCCGTCTGTGTTCCAATTGCACCGAGAATTCAGGTTTGATACAATGGGAGCACTTTGAAAGCAGTTCTACAGTGTCCTACCATGTACCCTGTGGAACTAATTAGTGGATTGTTGGGCATTTGTCCCTGATGTTGTTGTGTATTTGCGAAATTGTTATGTGATCCTGGTGTTTAATGCTGATATGTTCGTATTGGATGAATGACGGGAGCCCATTCACTTGCACAGGGTTATGGCATTACACTAGGTACTTTCTAGCCTAGGTTCTCTCTTCCCAGAGATAGGAAGTTAAGTCGATTTGTGAGCTATCCTCCTCACAGAAAGGATGTATTATGTTTTTTTTTTTAAAGTTTTTTTTAAAGTTTATTTTTGCAGACTCTTCCCTCCAGGACAGGACCAGCGTCACACGTTTTGTCCAGAATCATTTGGGGCACCCCAGCTCCTGTGGAATAAACCATGAGAATCAGCCTAGTCCACATTACTAAGGGAGAAGATAATAACGTTTTAGAGACTGTAAGGAGAGAAAAGGAGTCCCATAGCATATTAGGGCCCTTTAGGGCAGGGGTACTCTGCTACTCTTAGAAGGGGTCCGCTTATCCAGGTCTGCCATTCAGTGAAGGTCCGAGCTAAATGCTAAGACATGGTTCACCCCTAGTGGCCACAGTGCCATCCCAGAAATAGGTGCTGCCTGTTGTAAAACATTATTTGTTAAGTCATTATCGTTCTCCAACTGCCACACACTGTGCCCCTGGTATAATACTGCCACACACTGTGCCCCTCGTATAATACTGCCACACACTGTGCCCCTGGTATAATACTGCCACACACTGTGCCCCTCGTATAATACTGCCACACACTGTGCCCCAGGTATAATACTGCCACACACTGTGCCCCTGGTATAACACTGCCACACAATGTGCCCCTCGTATAATACTGCCACACACTGTGCCCCTGGTATAATACTGTCCCACACTGTGCCCCTGGTATAATACTGCCACACACTGTGCCCCTGGTATAATACTGCCACACAATGTGCCCCTCGTATAATACTTCCACACAATGTGCCCCTGGTATAATACTGCCACACAATGTGCCCCTGGTATAATACTGCCACACAATGTGCCCCTGGTATAATACTGCCACACAATGTGCCCCTGGTATAATACTGCCACACAATGTGCCCCTGGTATAATACTGCCACACAATGTGCCCCTGGTATAATACTGCCACACACTGTGCCCCTCGTATAATACTGCCACACACTGTGCCCCTGGTATAATACTGCCACACACTGTGCCCCTGGTATAATACTGCCACACAATGTGCCCCTCGTATAATACTGCCACACACTGTGCCCCTCGTATAATACTGTCCCACACTGTGCCCCTGGTATAATACTGCCACACACTGTGCCCCTGGTATAATACTGCCACACAATGTGCCCCTCGTATAATACTTCCACACAATGTGCCCCTGGTATAATACTGCCACACAATGTGCCCCTGGTATAATACTGCCATACTGTGCCCCTGGTATAATACTGTCCCACACTGTGCTCCTGGTATAATACTGCCACACAAAGTGCCCCTGGTATAATACTGTCCCACACTGTGCTCCTGGTATAATACTGTCCCACACTGTGCCCCTGGTGTAATACTGTCCCACACTGTGCCCCTGGTATAATACTGTCCCACAGTATGTCCCTGAACATAATACTACTACATGCTGTGTCCCTAAATATAATGCTGTCAAACACCATGCCTTCCTCCCGCATATGAACTGTGCCTCTATGCATCCCCCCCCCCATGTGAACTCTCCAGCTGTTGCAAAACTACAACTCCCATCATGCAGACAGAAGAGTATGATGGGAGCTGTAGTTGTGAAACAACTGTAGAGATAAAGGTTGGGAAATACCTGTAATACACATACCTCCAGGGCCGGACTGGGAGCAAAAATAGGCCCGGGATATTAGACTATGCAAACCATTTTTTTTCTTTTACAAAGGGGGTTGCAGCCGTCAGACACCCATTAAAATAAAATGAGCTGCATACTCTAAAATCACCTCGGTTTAAGTGGCTCTCCAGCTGTTACAAAGCTACAACTCCCATCATGCCTGCAAAGCTTCAGGCATTATGGGAGTTGCAGTTTTGTAACAGTTGGAGAGCCACAGATTGGGGTACAGTGTCACCCATCATCACTGCAGAAATGACTAGTGACTCCAGTTCTGATGGCACCATCAGGAGAATACACAACTGTATAATGACTCACAGGAGACGTCTTCTCTGTTGTCTTTACTTTTCTTCGTCATCTGGTCCTTGTCTTCTTTCAGCTCCATCTTCTCTGCAGATTCTGACACCTGGACATCATTGGTTACTTTGTTAGTAGATCCTCATCCTCTGTATAACAACAATAATCATTATAACCCTGCCAGACATCATGACCCCTAAAAATAATACTGCCAGACACTGTTTCCTCTGTTTATCAAAATATGCCCCCTGTACTCCCCCAGACACATTTCCCCCTCCTCCTGCTGACCCCTAAGTACTCCGGGTCCCGCTGCTCAGGACCCCCGCAATCTTGTATTCGCCACCCACCTGTTTGAGCTACACGCCGCGGTGCCAGCTCACAAACAGCCGGGTGGCGACCACGGGGCCGGAGTAGTGTGACGTCACCCCCCGCCCCCGCTATGCAAGTCTATGGGAGGGGGCGTGATGCCCCCTCCCATAGACTTGCATAGCGGAGGTGGGGGGCGTCAAACGGGGGCGGAGTCGTGACATCACGATCACACCAGGTGGGTGGCGAATACAAGATTGCGGGGGTCTCAGGGCCGGAGTATCCCTTTAAATATAGAGTTCATTGCATATTGCATATATTATTATTGCTCAAATAATAGTAGCACTAAACCTTCCTATTTAATGATAATCTTTGCAGGGTATCTCAGAATTTGTTGATGTTAAATATATTATATAACAAATAATAGTAAATAAGAAAGTAAAATAAAAAACGGACACAGTCCTCTACTTATCAAATAAAGAAGCAATACACATTAATGACCACTGTGTGTCAGTGTTTCCTGCAGTAGAGTAAAAAACTAGAAGTTACTAGAAGGTTGAAATAGGGTTATCAACCGGTTCAGTCCTGTTAAAAAAATAAATAAATTAACACGCGACCAGCACCAAGATTTGCAGGTGACGGTATTATTTGTGCGGCATCTTCTTGTTTAGCATGCTACCATTCTCTAAGGCTGTGTCCGCACCTTCAGGATTCTGCCAGAATTTAGACCACAGATTCCACTAACGACGCCTGGGATTGTGGTATTTTATATCCCCTCTATTTACTGGAGATAGAATTCATGTAGAACAATGAATGTGGTGCAGATAAGCTCCATTGAATTACAGTGACATTTGTACATGTGAGAATTAAACACGTGCAATCAGTTTAGTTTTGAATTAGTTTTTGTACAAATTTTACCAGTTTTGTATATTCGGATCAATCTGAAGATCCAAGAAAAATTTTCCAATCTATTCCGAAAAACGACGTTAGCCTGAATGAAATATTAACAAAGACCAAATGACAAACATCCAAATGATTCAGATTCACAAATCTTTTAGTTAAAAAAAAATGTTGTCAAAGTTTTACGAACTTTCAGAAACGAAACAAATGAATTAGCATTTATCTGATTGGTCCTTCAGAAGGGCAGAGTTTATTGTAACATGTTGCTTCTTAGCCAATCAGCTTATTTCTTTCAATCCTTACTGTATTCCAGACAGGGAGACTGTTTAATCAGTTGTTGCATCTACCTCTTCCCTCCCCCTCTCCTCTCTTCTCCACTTCTCTCACTAACGCACTCACCAACATGCTCACCTGCACGCACACCTTCACGCTCACCTGCACGCACACCTTCACGCTTACCTTCACGCACACCTGCACGCACACCTTCACGCTCACCTGCACACACACCTGCACGCACACCTGCACACACACCTGCACGCTCACCTGCACGCTCACCTTCACGCACACCTGCACGCACACCTGCACGCACACCATCACGCACACCTGCACGCTCACCTGCACGCTCACCTGCACGCTCACCTTCACGCTCACCTTCACGCACACCTGCACGCACACCTGCACGCACACCTTCACGCTCACCTTCACGCACACCTGCACGCACACCTTCACGCTCACCTGCACACACACCTGCACGCACACCTGCACACACACCTGCACGCTCACCTGCACGCTCACCTGCACGCTCACCTTCACGCACACCTGCACGCACACCATCACGCTCACCTGCACGCACACCTGCACGCACACCTTCACGCACACCTTCACGCACACTTTCACACACACGCGCACCATCCTCTCTCCCTACCCATAGACTTGCATTGAGGGGGCGTGATGTGACGTCCCAAGGGGCGTGGACAGGACGTCACGACCCCTGCCGCCTGCACCCAGCATTCAGAACAAATATTCTGAACGCTGGGGCAGCGGAGAACCCCTTTAATGGTTGGTTCATTTCAACAGTAAAATACTAAATTACAACCAAAAAATAAAAACACATTTCAAAAAAGTTAAAGATTGATTTTCATTTTACTTAGTGAAATTAGTATTTGATCCCCTATTGCTCCTATACTGGGAGTTGTAGTTTTGAAACATCTGGAGATCCACAATATAGAGACCACTTTGCTAGAGGATCCTCCATAGTGTGCAGACTCTGATATGATTATAAGTCTGTTTGTATCTATTGGTCATATAACCTATATATACAATGACTGCACTAAGGGATATTATGCATAAGGCCAGAACTACATTCCTTTTAAATGAGTATTCCGGTGGAAAACATTTTTTCTTAAAAATCAACTGATGCCAGAAAGTTAAACAGATTTGTAAATGACTTCTATTAAAAAATCTTTACCCTCTCAGTACTTTTTAGCAGCTGTATGCTACAGAGGAAATTCTTTTCTTTTTGAATTTCTTTTTTGTCTTGTTCAGAGTGCTCTCTGCTGACACCTGACGCCCGAACTGTTCTGGACAGTTCCTGACATGGACAGAGGTGTCAGCAGAGAGCACTGTGGACAAGACAAAAAAGAAATTTAAAGAGAAAATAATTTCCTCTGTAGCATACAGCTGTTAATATGTACTAGAAGGATAAATATTTTTTTTATAGAAGTAATTTACAAATCTGTTTAACTTTCTGGCACCGGTTGATTTAAAAAAAAAATTATAATAATTCCACCGGAGTACCCCTTTAACCATCAAGTAACAGGTTCAAACCACTAGATTCCAAGTAACTCAATGCATTGATTTGGGATGTAGCAGTAGTTAAATAGTTACAATTAATCAGTAGAACTGCAAAAAGTCTCCATGTAGTCCTGGCCTCAGACCTACTGTATTTTTTATGTTTACCCATGTTGCTTTTAACCTCTTAAGGACTTAGGTGTGTACCTGCACGCCGTGACCCCGCATCACACCGGGTCGGTCCCGGCTGCTAACGATAGCTGGGACCCTGGGCTAACAGCGTGCGGCACCGATTGTTGTGCCATGCGCTGTTAACCCTTCAGACGCGGCTATCAAAGTTGACCGCCACGTCTGAAAACGAAAGTAAATGCTTCCCGGCAGCTCAATTGGGCTGATCGGGACATCGCAATAAAATCGCGATGTTCCGATCAGTTGGGACGCAGACGGAGGTCTCCCTACCTGTCTCCGCGCCGTCCAATCGTCGATTGATTGCTCCAAGCCTGAGCTACAGGCTACAGCAATCAAGCCCCTATCTGACTGATCTATGCAAAGCTATGGCTTTGCAGGGATCAGCATAGGAGATCAGTGTGTGCAGTGTTATAGGTCCCTGTGGGACATTAATTAAACAGCATGGTCAATGGCGTACGCGCAAAAAAATTCCAAAGTCCAAAATAGCGTTTTTTTGGTCACTTTTTATCTCTTAAAAAAATGAATAAAAAGCCATCAAAAAGTCCGATCAACACATAAATAGTACCGATAAAAACTTCAGAACACGGCACAAAAAATTAGCCCTCATACCGGCCCGTACGCGGAAAAATAAAAAAGTTACAAGGGTCAGAATATGACAATTTTAAACGTATAAACTTTCCTGCATGTAGTTATGATTTTTTTCAGAAGTGCGACAAAATCCAACCTATATAAGCAGGGTATCATTTTAACCGTATGGACCTACAGAATAAAGATAATTTTGACCAGAAAATGCACTGCGTAGAAACGGCAGCCCCCAAAAGTTACAAAATGAAATTTTTTCTTCAATTTTGTCGCACAATGACTTTTTTTTCCGTTTCGCCGTGGATTTTTTTTTGTAAAATAACTAATGTCACTGCAAAGTAGAATTGGTGGCGCAAAAAATAAGCCATCAAATGGATTTTTAGGTGCAAAATTGAAAGCGTTCTGATTTTTAGAAGGTGATGAGGAAAAAATTTAAATGCAAAAACGGAAAAATGCTGAGTCCTTAAGGGGTTAAGGATACTGTTTCTTTAAAAATATGATGATAACTGTCATTGTATTTGCATCACTGTTTGCATAGTTAATACAGTATGTAAGATGTTGTGTTGTGATGGCCACTAGGTGGCTCTGCTGCAGCAAAGATATATTAGAGGCTGCTGGCAGGAAGTAACTGTAGTGTGTGGTGAGAATCCCATGGAGTACTAAAGTTTTAAGCAGGTCCTGGGCTGTAGACTTATGGACAAGAGAAAAAAGGCTAAAGAAATAGTAAACATGGTATTAATGGACAGAAAATGAAAGTAGTTGTGCGCTGCCCTGCAGTTCGGAGCTTCACTCACAGCGTCCGGAGGTTCATTACTCCGAACGCTGTGTGCGGGCTGCTGTGTTCGCAGCCGCCGGGCGTGACGTCAGGCCCGGCCCCTCGCGACGTCTTGCCCGCTTCCTCGTGACGTCTCGCCCGCTCCCTCAATGAAAGTCTATGGGAAGGGGGCGCGACCGCTGTCACGCCCCCTTCCCATAGACTTTGGTAGAGGGGGCGGGCGAGTCGTCACGAAGGTGCCGGGCGTGACGTCACGCCCGGCGGCCGCAAACACGGAAGACCGCACACATCGTTCGGAGTAATGAACCTCCGGACGCTGTGAGCGGAGCTCCGAACTGCAGGGCAGCGCACAACCCCTTTATATGCAGACTGCTTGAAGAGACTACTGTTTTGGTCGCAACCGTGAAAACGAAATTGAGTTGACAATCAGGTTGAACTTTGCTCACCCTTCCTTGCATGATTAAACAATAATAATAATATTCATTCATATAGCACCAATAAATTCTGCAACACTTTACAATTTTGGGGGTACGAATAAAGACAAGTATCAGATGTTCCGATCAGAATTTTTGAAAAATTTGATTTGGCCAATTCGACGAATTTTCAGAAAAAATTTGGTTTGGGAATTTATTCTCACTGAATCGCTATTAAAAACGGCTATTTCTGACCTACGGAGAGCCTCAGTAGTGGTGTAGAACACTTTGCTTTGTCCTAACACGCATAGGGAGTGTGCTGTGTTAGTGAAATAATACTGTTATTCAGTATGACCTGCAGATTACAGGCATCGCTATTAGAATCACTGCCACAGAGCATCTGGATGTGGCCGATTTTTTATGTAATTTTTATATAATTTTATTTGAATTTATTTTAATTTTTTGATTACCCATTCTGGGGAGCATCGAGCTGGTGGTCCGCCGCGAGGCAAGCTACCACCTGCTCGAGTCCCTGCCTCTCAGCGCACCCCCATACTCTGAGTGTCCACTTGAAAAGGGAGGGACTGCAGTACCAGCAACTTGGACAGGAGCACATTCAGCTTCTGTGCCATTGGATAAGTGGGGGCGCATAAAGCTAGAAGTGGCTGCAGTGAAACAGCTTGAATTTGTGTCTTAAAATCGAGCTGGCGGTCCTCCACCAGGTGAGATACCACCTGTTAAAGCCCCTGCCTCTCAGCGCCCCCCTGACTGTGAAAGTGTGAATGTTTCATTTAATCAGTTATGGTTCATTGTTATCACTTCAAGCTGTTTCATTGGATACTTGTGATAATTCCACAGGTAATATGACGTCAACGACCATAGGGCCTCAGTCTTGAAAAGATTACATAGATTTTTTTAAATTTAAATTTAAGATTTATATAAAATTCCCAAGTTTAATGTCCCGGTGTTTACTTTGAGCTAGTACTGTATGACCACAAAACCCAAACTAACAAAGAGTCACATGGAGGCACAATGACGGAGTCTAGACGTGGCAGCAGCATTAGGAGACCATAATCTGGAGAATGACACAGCCTGGAATTGGCGGTAACAAGAGGAGACCATAAGGCCTTAAATTGAAGATTTATGGTAGCTAGTGCTACCATAAAATTTTTAGGTAATGTCCCAGGCCCAGCACCATCAGTAAACTATATAGTGGCTGAATGACACAGCCTGGAGCTCACAGCCGCATGAGGAGACAATAGGGCTTCACAAACCCTAAGATTAAAAGATGAATTTTCTAAATTAAATTGAACATGAGTAGAACATATAGTGTCTGAATGGCACAGCCTGGAGTTGGCGGCAACATGAGTAGAACATATAGTGGCTGAATGGCACAGCCCGGAGTTGGCGGCAGATGAGGAAACCATATAGTGACATATAGTGGCTGAATTCCACAGCCTGGAGTAGGCGGCAGATGAGGAGACCATATAGTGTCTGAATGGCACAGCCTGGAGGTGGCGGCAGCATTAGTAGAACATATAGTGGCTGAATGGAACAGCCTGGAGTTGGCAGCAGATGAGACCTTATAGTGGCTGAATGGCACAGCCTGGAGTTGGCGGTAGCATGAGTAGAACATATAGTGGCTGAATGGCACAGCCTGGAGTTGGTGGCAGCATGAGTAGAACATATAGTGGCTGAATGGCACAGCCTGGAGTTGGTGGCAGCATGAGTAGAACATATAGTGGCTGAATGGCACAGCCTGGAGTTGGTAGCAGCATGAGTAGAACATATAGTGGCTGAATGGCACAGCCTCGAGTTGGCGGCAGCATGAGTAGAACATTTAGTGGCTGAATTGCACATCCTGGAGTTGGCGGCAGCATGAGTAGATGATATAGTGGCTGAATGGCACAGCCTGGAGTTGGCGGCAACATGAGTAGAACATATAGTGGCTGAATGGCACAGCCTGAAGTTGGCGGCAACATGAGTAGAACATATAGTGGCTAAATGGCAGTCTCTCCACATTTTTCATGGACAGACGAGTTCTCCGGCCCTCGCCGGACTAAACACCCTCTCTGATGGCACACTACTGGCCGGGCAGGACAGCTTTTGCAGGGCAAACTCTGCTATTTGCTACCACAAATCAAGTTTGGATGCCCAGAAGTCCAGCGGATCTTCAAGGTGTGTTGGCATGGTCATGTCAAGGCATGCCACCATCTGCTGCTGATGAGTTGCTTCACTATGCGGGTGAAGAAAGTTACTCATCAGTGTCTGTAGACTCAGGCTGTTGCTGATGGAGCCGGCACTTCTCCTGCTACCCTCCCCCTCCCCAGGAGCCATGGCAGTGGAAGGTGAGTGCAGATGGTCCCCCAATTCAGACCTGCGAGAGGATGGACGATGGCGCTGATAGGCATCGACCAACTGACTACTCAGGATGCCTCTGTAGTGGGTCATTTTTTTCCTCCCTCTCAGTGGTTGTAAAAAAGGCCCCTATTTTGTGGCGGTAGCGAGGGTTCAGTACGGGAGAGAGTCATAAGTCATCCCACTGCCGAATGGTGACAATTCGGTAGTGACTATGCAAGCAACTGAGCATGCATCGTGTAATTTGTGCAAATGACTAGGAGGGACTCCCTGCCTCCATCTCCACTGCATACTGCCACAGTGTGTCTAGGTCCTCCTTCCTCATAATCCTTTAGCTCCTCTGGCTGCTCCTGCTCCGCTCCTCTGACTAGAAAAACCGCCCATTTCGCAAAATCTAAACTGTGCTCCACTGTGCCCCTCCTCCTTCTCCAGTTCAGCCCCCACAGGGCACATGTGGCCGTGAGATGTAGGCACCATGTCTCCATTACCCTGACTAGCCATCGTTTCCAACTCGTGTATTAGGAAATGAAGCAGTGGAATGACTTCATAATGTGGCTTCCTCAAAGGGTATCTGGAGCGACAGAAGGAGGGAATGACACACAGCTCCCTTCCGGAGAAGAGGGTTCATCCCATAATCCTGGCGACTGACTAATAATGTGGCTTCCTAAAAGGGCCTGAGCAAACGGCAGGTGTCACGTATGAGCTGCCACTGGTTGACATTAAAGTTACACAGGGGAGTATCCCTAAAGCAGCTCTGTGGCACTATCTCCCGAAGGTGCATAAGACGCTGAGCCGCCCCCCAGGCGTCCGATTGTGGCCGGGGTCGGCTCAGTGACTGAACACCTTTCTCATTATTTAGATTGGCTCCTCCGTCCCCTCCTCCCGGCCATACCTGCCTATGTTAAGGATACGGGTCATCATCTCCTTATTCTTGGTGACACCCAGTGGCAGGAGGGTTGGAGCCTCTGCTCTATTGATGTTGTCAGCCTGTACACTCGCATCCCACACGGGAATATATATACGTGTACTCCATGTCTAATCCATACATCAAATTCATCAAGTCATACCTCCGCTTCGTGGACGACATATTGTTGGTGTGGTCTGGGACTCAGGCCCAATTTAGTGCCTTTGTCCAGTACCTCAATGAAACCAACACTATGAAGATGTCGTTCACTGAACAATTTGGAGGAAGGACACTTGAGTTTTTAGATGTGAAAATGATCATAGAGAACAATACGTTAATTAGCGAGGGCTACAGAAAGAATATTGCTAAAAATACTATTTTGCACTTCAAGAGTTCTCATCCGTACAGCCAGTTCGTCCACTTGAAACGCAACAATACCATCAATAGTCAGTATCAGGCTCAAGCTGACGAACAGGAGCTGAGACTAAAAGAAAGAGGTTACCCGATGTCGTTGATAAAAGCAGGCAGACGAAAAGCTGACTGCAGAGAAAGGTGCACCTGTTCACACAGAAGGGAAAGACAGTTACCAGTACAGAGAATCGTAGGTTCGCATTCACATTTGATAACCCTCCGGTTAATAGACTTGTGGAACGTGCCATCAGACGCAACTGGTACATACTGGAAGCAGACGATGAGATTAAATCTGTTGCTGTAAGGAAGCCTTTGGTGGCTTACCGGAAGAATTGCACTATTGGCGATCGTTTGAGATCCAATGTGAATGTGAACCGAGGTGAGAGCGAAGACAAGGATACCTGGCTAAAAGATCTAGCTCCCCAAAGTAATTATTCCCTAAGTACAACTTAGCCACTAAGATACTGCGTGTTGGGTCAGTAACACATGTCGTTCAAGATTTGATTACATGCCGGACTAAAGGTATGGTGTACGTCATATTCTGCCCCTGTGCTTTCTTTTACATTGGTAAAACTATTAGGCAGTTACAGATCTGGATAAGAGAAAATTTTTACTCTTTCCGGACTGGTAAAGGGGCTCCTCAACTCATTAACCATGCAAGGGAAAACCACAGTGGCAGATATGAAGAGTTGCGATTTGCTGGCCTGGAAAAGGTTAAAGCAGTTCCAGGCATCAGTGCAGATAGACATCTGCTTAAAAGAGAAATGCATTGGATTTTGAAAACTGAGGCTACAGGAGTGTTAGGGCTAAATGACAAGGTGGACATGTCCGTGTGCTTCTAATGAATATTGTTGGCAACGAATCTTACATATGCCTATTTGTATATGCTTTTTTGAATAGTAAAGGGTTAATTTACCTGCTTCCAGATCCACCCTCTGAGTTGCGGTTTTAGTCACATGGTGTTTTCAGCAGAGGCGGCTCTAGACTTTTTGAGGCCTTAGGCAAAAATATATCTGAGGCCCCCTAAGCGCGATAAAAAAGAAGAAAGAAAAGTAAAAATAAATATTTAAAAATTTTTTTATGCGGGGCTCCCCTACCGAGGTTGAAGAGCAAAAAAGAAAGAGATAGAATGGTAAAAAAATATTAAAAACGCAATGCGCTATATCTATTTATCAGTGGGTATGTAGTTTAAAGTGCTGCTTTATACAGCAACTAACCAATGACGTCTTCTCCAATTTGCTTCTTTGCCTTCTCTTCTCCATTTGGTCTGCGCCATCATGACAATTATTTCCACAATTCTTCACCATTAAACCTGCAAAACAAACCTATTAGGCTCCGCATGGGTTACAGAGTGGTGTACAGAGGGGTGTAGAAGAGTGTACATGGGTAACAGAGGGGTATAGAGGAGTGTACATGGGTGACAGAGGGGTGTACAGAGGGGTGTAGAAGAGTGTACATGGGTGACAGAGGGGTGTAGAGGAGTGTACATGGGTGACAGATGGGTGTAGAGGAGTATACATGGGTGTACAGAGGGGTAAAGAGGAGTGTACATGGGTGACAGAGGGGTGTAGATGAGTGTACATGGGTGACAGAGGGGTGTAGAGGAGTGTACATGGGTGACAGAGGGGTATAAAGGAGTGTACATGGGTGACAGAGGGGTGTAGAGGAGTGTACATGGGTGACAGAGGGGTGTAGAGGAGTGTACATGGGTAACAGAGGGGTGTAGAGGAGTGTACATGGGTGACAGAGGGGTGTAGAGAAGTGTACATGGGTAAAAGAGGGGTGTAGAGGAGTGTACATGGATGAAAGAGGGGTGTAGAGGAGTGTGCATGGGTGACAGAGGGGTGTAGAGGAGTATACATGGGTGACAGAGGGGTGTACATGGGTGATAGAGGGTGTAGAGAAGTGTAAATGGGTGACAGAGGGGTATAGAGGAGTGTACATGGGTGACAGAGGGGTATAGAGGAGTGTACATGGGTGACAGAGGGGTGTACAGAGGGGTGTAGAGGAGTGTACATGGGTGACAGAGGGGTGTAGAGGAGTGGACATGGGTGACAGAGGGGTGTAGAGGAGTGTATATGGATGACAGAGGAGTGTAGGGGAGTGTACATGGGTGACAGAGGGGTGTAGAGGAGTGTACATGGGTGAAAGAGAGGTGTAGAGGAGTGTACATGGGTGACAGGGGTATAGAGGAGTGTACATGGGTGACAGAAGGGTGTAGAGGAGTGTACACGGGTGACAGAGGGGTGTAGAGGAGTGTACATGGGTGACAGAGAGGTGTAGATGAGCGTACATGGGTGACAGGAGTGTAGAGGAGTGTACATGGGTGACAGAGGAGTGTACAGGAGTGTACATGGGTGACAGAGGAGTGTACAGAGGGGTGTAGAGGAGTGTACATGGGTGACAGAGAGGTGTACATGGGTGACAGAGGAGTGTAGAGGAGTGTACATGGGTGACAGAGGAGTGTACAGGAGTGTACATGGGTGACAGAGGAGTGTACAGAGGGGTGTAGAGGAGTGTACATGGGTGACAGAGGAGTGTACAGAGGGGTGTAGAGGAGTGTACATGGGTGACAGAGGGGTATAGAGGAGTGTACATGGGTGACAGAGGGGTGTAGAGGAGTGTACATGGGTGACAGAGGGGTGTAGAGGAATGTACATGGGTGACAGAGGGATATAGAGGAGTGTACATGGGTGACAGAGGGCTGTAGAGGAGTGTACATGGGTGACAGAGGGGTGTAGAGGAGTGTACAGAGGGGTGTAGAGGAGTGTACATGGATGACAGAGGGGTTTAGAGAAGTGTACATGAATGAAAGAGGGGTGTAGAGAAGTGTACATGGGTGACAGAGGGGTGTAGAGGAGTGTACATGAGTGACAGAGGGGTGTAGAGGAGTGTACATGGGTGACAGAGGGGCGTAGAGGAGTGTACATGGGAGACAGAGGGGCGTAGAGGAGTGTACATGGGTGACAGAGGGGTGTAGAGGAGTGTACATGGGTGACAGAGGGGTGTAGAGGAGTGTACATGGGTGACAGAGGGGTGTAGAGGAGTGTACATGGGTGACAGAGGGGTGTAGAGGAGTGTACAGAGGGGTGTAGGGAGGTGTACAAGGGTGACAGATGGGTGTAGAAGAGTGAACATGGGTGACGGGGGGGCATAGGGGTGACAGAGGGGTGGACAGGAGTGACAAGGTGGTAAAAGAGGGGTGGACAGGGGTGACAAGGATGTGGTCAGGGGCTGGACAATGGAGGGTGAACATGGGTGACAGGGATGGACAGGGGTGACAAAGGGTTTGATGGGGGGGTGGACATGGATGACAGGAGTGTGGACATGGGAGACAGGGGGTCAGAGGGGTGGACAAGGGTGACAAGGGGGTAAAAGAGGGACAGGAGTGACAGAAGGGTGGACTGGGGTAACAAAGGGACAAATGGGAGAACCGGAGGGTGGACATGGGTGACAGGGTAGACTACGGGGGTAGACGCGGGTAAAACATGTGTGACAGGGATGGACAGCGTAGTGGACAAGGCGGACATGGGTGACAGGGGGGTGGACATGAATGACGGGATGATAGGAGGGTGGACATGATCCTCGATGAGCCAGCAGGGCTCAAAGGGGTTTTCCAACACCACAAAGAATGGCCATGGGTGACGGGGGGGGGGGGGGGGTAGACATGGGTGACAGGGGGGTGAACAGGGGTGACAGGAGGGTGAACAGGGATGACATGGGTGACAGGGGGGTGGACAGGGGTGACCGTGGGGTGGACAGGGGTGACAGGGGGTGGACAGGGGTGACAGGGGGGTGGACAGGGGTGACAGGGGGGTGGACAAGGGTGACAAGGGGGTGGACAGGGGTGACAGGGGGGTGGACAGGGGTGACAGGAGGGTGGACAGGGGTGACAGGAGGATGGACATGGGTGACAGGAGGGTGGACATGGGTGACAGGGGGGTGGACATGGGTGACAGGGGGATGGACATGTTTAATAACATTATTACGGACAGTGTACACTGTTGCAAAACTATAACTCCCAGCATGCCTGGACAAACAGGCTCTGGGCATGCTGGGAGTTGTAGTTTTGCAACAGCTGTAGGCACCCTGGTTGGGAACCACTGGACTGGATACTTATATCATTGAGTATATTGCTAAATTTACATCCAGAGCTACCAGAGTAATACCACTTAATGGCCCCTGATCCTCGATGAGCCAGCAGGGCTCCAAGGGGTTTCCCAACACCACAAAATGAATGGCCATGGGTGACAGGGGGGGGGGGGGGGTAGACATGGGTGACAGGGGGGGGGGTGAACAGGGGTGACAGGAGGGTGAACAGGGGTGATGGGGTGAACAGGGGTGACAGGGGGGTGAACAGGGGTGACAGGGGGTGAACAGGGGTGACAAGGGGGGTGAACAGGGGTGACAGGGGGGTGAACAGGGGTGACAGGGGGGTTGACAGGGGTGACAGGGGGGTGGACAGGGGTGACGGGGGGTGGACAGGGGTGACAGGGAGGTGAACAGGGGTGACAGGGGGGGTGAACAGGGGTGACTGGGGGGGTGAACAGGGGTGACAGGGGGGGTGAACAGGGGTGACAGGAGGGTGAACAGGGGTGACAGGGGTGAACAGGGGTGACAGGGTGGGTGAACAGGGGTGACAGGGGGGGTGAACAGGGGTGACAGGGGGTGAACAGGGGTGACAGGAGGGTGATTAGGGGTGACAGGGGGGGTGAACAGGGGTGACAGGGGGGGTGAACAGGGGTGACAGGGGGGGTGAACAGGGGTGACAGGGGGTGAACAGGGGTGACAGAGGGGGTGACAGGGGTGACAGAGGGGGTGACAGGCGTGAACAGGGGTGACAGGGGGGGTGAACAGGGGTGACAGGGGGTGAACAGGGGTGACAGGAGGGTGATTAGGGGTGACAGGGGGGGTGAACAGGGGTGACAGGGGGGGTGAACAGGGGTGACAGGGGGGGTGAACAGGGGTGACAGGGGGTGAACAGGGGTGACAGAGGGGGTGACAGGAGGGTGAACAGGGGTGACAGGGGGTGAACAGGGATGACAGGGGCGTGAACATGGGTGACAGGGGGTTGAACATGGGTGACAGGGGGTTGATCGGGGGTGACAGGAGGGTGGACATGTTTTATAACATTATTATGGACAGTGTACACACCTGACATCCTAACTAGCCATGGTGTGGGATGAGTATGGACTGGATCAGTGTTTCCCAACCACGGTGCCTCCAGCTGTTGCAAAACTACAACTCCCAGCATGCCTGGACAGACTTAAGCTGTCCGGGCATGCTGGGAGTTGTAGTTTTGCAACAGCTGGAGGCACCCTGGTTGGAAAACACTGGACTGGCGGGGGTTTGAGGGGGGCTAGACATGGGTGACAGGGGGGGGGTTAGACATGGGTGACAGTTGGGGTAGACATGGGTGACAGGGATGGACAAGGAGGTGGACAAGGCGGACATGGATGACAGGGGGGGGTGGACATGTGTGACGGGGGGGGGCAGAGGGGGGTTTGGTAAGGGTTGAGAAGTGTAGCAGGGGGGTGGAAAGGATACAGTACCTTAAGAAAGCCGTCCCGCGCAGCTTGCAGTTCCACGGCAGTCCGGCGCAAATGCAGCTCGCTCCGACGTCGGGCACCATTTTCGTCTCACTGCGCCGCAAGGGGAAGGGGAGGGGACGGGGTCTTGCAGGGGAAGCAGGAGGACGCTGTGTGCGCAGTGCGCACGCAGGCTTCCCTTCCCCCCTGCGCACAGGCCAGGGCGGGACATTTTGAAAAAAAAAAAAAAAGTCGCCAAAATCACTGCTTTAACTACACGATTTAGGCGGCCGCGAGGCCTTAGGCGGTCGCCTAAATCGCCTAATTAGAGAGCCGCCTCTGGTTTTCAGTTGGAACATGGTGATAGGTTAATGTGATTGCTCACCTGTATTTATTCCCTGTGCACTCCCAAAAAGTTAAGGCCAGAGGAAGCACGTAACTCGTGCAAAACATTGGCTGCTGCTGTCGCCTGTGTACCCCCCGGTATGTTTCCCCCCCCCCCCCCACCCCCAAGCAGTTATCTGTATGTAAGTATCAGTCGTCAATAAAGAAGACTTGAGAAGAATCGGTGAGTTGCCAGCATTCGTTATTTCTTTTGTGATTTATGAATACATCAAGAAATCAGTGATGGCTTTTTTCTGTTCGTATAGGTCCGTATATATATATATATATATATATATATATATATATATATATATATATGATCTACTCATATATATATCGGAGGGTGGAATTGCAACGTGTGGCAATGTCGCAAATCAGACTATGTTGGGGGAAACCGTTCTGACACAGCTCAATTAGGGTGTGCTTTGCGGTGTACGAGTGGCTGAAGTGCATGCACAGTTTCCTTCCCATGCAAAGTTTCCTTCCCATTGTTAGGATGTCTTGCAAATGGGGGGAACACTTCAGGAACCGCTTGACAACCAGATTGAACATGTGTGCCATGCAGGGCACGTGGCTCAGCCTCCCTTGTCACAGCGCAGACAAGATGTTCTTCCCGTTGTCAGTCACTATGGTTCCCATTTCCAGTTTTCGTAGAGTGAGTCATGCTCTGATTTCTTTATGAATTACTTTTAGCAGCTCCTCCCCTGTGTGACTCCATTCGCCAAGGCAAACCATGTGAAGAACAGCGTGACACCTCCATGCCCTGCACACATGGTATGCTGAAGGTGCACTGAGACTTGTCTGTGCAGTGGAGGCTGAGGACACAGTGAAGGATGAGGAGGCGGAGTAGCACTGTCACAGGACCAACTGCTTGAGAGCGTGGAGGTGGAAGTGGCGTTACCGGTCCAAGTTGGTGTTGTGGCTGTGCATGAACCTCATTCACCCAGTGGGCCGTAAAGGACATGTATTGTCCCTGACCTTAGTTACAGCACCAGACATTGGCGCTGCCATGCACCTTGGTACACACTGACAGGCTCAAGGACTGGCCCACCTTCTCTTCCACAAAATTGTGCAGGGCTGGTACTGCCTTCTTCACAAAGAAATGATGGCTTGGGACTCTCCACCTCGGCTCGGCACAAGCCATCAGTTCTCTGAAAGGGACAGAATCCACCACGTGAAAAGGGAGGGACTGCAGCACCAGCAACTTGGACAGAAGCACATTCAGCTTCTGCGCCGTTGGATGAGTGGGCGCACACTGTTGTCTCTTGGACATGGCTTCGCTGATGGATTTCTGGCGGAATGGCTGACTAAAAGTAGGAGGAGCAGGAGAATCTGGAGCGACAGAAGGAGGGTATGACACACAGCTCCCTTCGGCTGAGGTGGTGGAGCCTTGGCTAGCTAAAAGAGGGAGCGGCGTGCCACTGGGTGATGCAGCAGGCTGGGCCACCACATCGGAGCCACGGTTCTCCCAGGCCACTTTATGGTGGTGCAGAATATGTTGACGGAGGGCTGTGGTGCAAACATTAGGATCCTGGCCACGCTTCACCTTCTTCCGACACATCTTGCATGTGGCTATGTTAACCTCCTCCGGATGCTTGATGAAAAACTGCCACACCGCCGAGTAGCTGATTTTCCCACCAACAGTCAGCACTAATTGACTGCTACTGTCGCTGTCTCCAGGAACCCCTGTTCCACTACCTCCCAGGAAAGTAGGCTGCCGCGAAGCAGGTGGTCTTCCCCGGGCCCAATTGGCTCCTGAACTTCCACCTCTGCCACAATGCTGACTGCCAACCATGCTACTACCTTGCTGGCTCAGCTGCTGCCTCACGGGCATCCTGCAACCTTCTTCTCCGGATGATGATGAAGCCCCTTCTGCATCTGGCCCCCAATTGCGATCGGCCTCATCATCATCAACAAGTGTCTGCATGCCACTGATGTCCTCCTCAGGTTCCTCAACAGTGTCTGCTTCAGGACCCTGAACACTGGCAACACCACCTCCAACGTCCCTCTCCTCATCACTCCAAATGTCTAAAGTGCATAGAAGCAGACTGCCAAATATGGATCTTTTGATGTCCACATTATTCCCGCAAGTCCTGTAAAGAAGCTAAGAGGTCTCGAACTGCAGCTGCACAGTTATAGATCTTCAGCAAACCAAAGAGGGAGCCATTATCCACAAATGGAGAAAAACCTGGAACAGTGTTAAACCTTCTCAGAAGAGGCTGACATACCAAAGTTTCACCAAGATCAGATCGACAACTATTCTCGGAGGTCACAGAAGAACCCAGATGTCTAAAGAAGTCACATTGACATCTAAATAACTAAAGACCTTACTTGTCGCAGTTAAGATCAATGAAAAATCAAAAATGACATCTGATGGGAGAGGTGAAAGGTGCAAACCACTGCTGACCAAAAAGGACACAAAGGCTCTAAATGGCCACCAAGTCTTTTTGGATATTTGATGAGCCATGGGGGTTCAGCTAGTTGTTAAAGGGGTATTTTGCCCCTAGACATCTTATCCCCTATCCAAAGGATAGAGGATGAGATGTCTGATTGCAGGGGGCCTGCCACTGGGAGCCACCACGATCTCTGTGCAGCACCCGGCTTTCTAAACAGTTCTAGTATGTTTAGAACGCTGGGCTTCTGTGACAGGGGTTGTGACATCCCAGCTTGCCTCCTCCATTCATGTCTATGGGAGGGGGTGTGACCGCGTCAAGCCCGTCAAACCCAGCATTCGGAATGAAGTTCAAGTTTATAATGCAGTAGTGGCATGCAGGAGATCACAGGGGTTCCCAGCATAGGGGATAAGATGTCTAGGGGCGGAGTACCCCTTTAACCCCTACAGGACCCATGACGTAACGGTACGTCCCGACACCCTGGGTCTTAAGGACCAAGGATGTACATTTACGTCATGTGCAGTTCTGGTCCCCGCCGTGCGCCGGGCGGGGATCGGACCGGGATGCCTGCTGAAATCATTCAGCAGGCATCCCGTGCAAATGCGATTTGCGGCTATTCCGGCGATGCGGGTCACGTGTGACCCGCTGACCCGGAGATACAAGGTGATCGGGGGTGTATGATACACCTCCTATCACCCACTGTATCTATGGGGAGGTGGCGATTTCGCCACCCCCCCAGGATCGCTGCTATTGGCTGGATCGTCCAGCCAATAGCAACCGGCAGGGGAGGAGTTAACAGCATCCTCCTGCAGCTCCCGCGGCTGGCTGAGTTCAGTCAGCGGTCAGAGCTGCTGGAGGAAGCCGGGGACCCCCCCTCTGCCGAGATCGGAGCCCCCAGAGAAGAAAAAAAGCCCCCCTTAGATCAGGGAAAGCATACAGCCCAGGGAAAGGTAGGGTAAATAGTAAAAAATTAAGTTAAAAAAAGTAAAAAACTAAATTTCCCCCCCCTGACCCCCTAATAGGTCCCCAAGGGTCTTCTGCAGTTTTTCAGTGTGACCCGGGCCCTATTAGGGGTTCAGGGCGCTGCATTAGCCCCCCCATTTTTTTTTGGGCTGCAGCATTTTTTCCCCCCCATATAATGGTGTGTTTTTTCTAATCACACACCGTTATATATAGTATACACCAAGTACACACACAGTACATAACCCCCCCCACACACACACACACACACTACCCTCCCCCCCGCCACCGCCCCCCCCCCCCCCACCACCGTAGATAAAAGGCGATGGCTCGCCGGGCATTTTCGGTAGCGGAGGCATACGCTTTATTTGCCTCCGACTCAGATTCTGTCAGTGAGGACGATAAAGATCCAACATTTCTGTGTTCTTCATCGTCCTCCTCATTATCTAGTAGTGAGGATGAGCCCCCTGCACGGCGGCGGAGACGCCGCCAGGCGAGGCCACGCACCCCCCATGATAGTGGCCCAGTGGCCGGCACTAGTGCGAGTGGTGATGCCGCTCGTACTAGGAGTCCGACCCCCCAGACAAGTTTACCGGAGCCCCCTTCCGGTGAACCTGTCTGGAGACCCCCAGAGGGTTATCAGCCACTGGTTCCGGAGTTTGTTGGTGACTCCAGAATCCGGATTGACAATTCTGGATTCACTGAAATTGACTATTTCAGTTATTTTTCAGGGACAGTTTTGTCAATCACATGGTGGAGCAGACGAATCTGTACGCCAGGCAGTTCATCGCCCACCACCCTGATTCTGTTTTGGCCAGGTCCAATGAATGGTGCGCCATTGATGCAGCAGAAATTAGGACATTTTGGAGCCTCTTGCTGCATATGGGCCTGGTCAAAAAGCCCAGTGTCAGACAGTACTGGAGCGGGGACATCCTATACCAGACCCCGCTTTACAGTATGGTCATGACAAGGAGGTCGTTCGAGGCCATTTGGAAATGCCTGCATTATGCAGATAATGCGGCATGTCCACCCCGAGGTGATCCCGCCTATGACCGGCTTTACAAAGTGAGGCCGGTCATCGATCACTTAGGGGCAAAATTTTTGGAGGCCTATATACCCCTCAGGGAGCTCTCGGTTGATGGGTCTCTTATCAGTTTTAAGGGGAGACTCATCTTCCGAAGCGGGCGCGGTATGGCGTGAAGCTCTATAAACTTTGTGAGAGTACCTCTGGGTACACTCTCAAGTTTAGAGTGTATGAGGGACGAGATTCCCGTATTGAACCCCAAGATTGTTCCCCCACTCTGTGTGTTAGTGGGAAAATCGTTTGGGAGCTTGTGCACCCATTGCTGGATAAGGGTTACCACGTGTACGTGGACAACTTTTATACCAGCATCCCTCTCTTCACATCCCTTGCCGCCAGATCCACGTCCGCTTGTGGGACCGTGCGGAAAAACCAGAGAGGCCTCCCTCTAAATTTTGTTAAGACACCTATTCCCAAGGGTGAGTCCCGTGCCCTTGCCCATGAAAATCTGTTGCTGGTCAAGTATAAGGATAAGAGGGATGTCCTTATGCTGACCACTATTCATGGCAACGGCAGCTCACCTGTCCCTGTGCGAGGTACCACAACACTGGTCCTCAAGCCCGATTGTATTCTGGACTACAATTGGTATATGGGGGGAGTTGATCTTTCTGATCAAGTCCTCAAGCCATATAACGCCATGCGGAAAACACGGGTATGGTACAAGAAAGTTGCGGTCTACATGGTACAGGTTGCCATGTACAACTCTTTTGTACTGTCCCAGTACGCTGGCAACACAGGGACATTCCTCCAGTTCCAAGAAGAAGTCCTAAAGGTCCTGATCTTTGGCGACCGGGAAAGAGCAGGCCGGACTTCCCAAGGAACTGAAGTAATAGGTGCCAGGATCGTCCCAGGCCAACACTTTCCAGGTGAGATCCCCCACACTGGAAAGAAGGGACGAGCCCAGAAAAGATGCAGAGTGTGTTACAAAAGGGGGATTCGGAAGGACACCACCACTCAATGTGACACCTGCCCAGATAATCCGGGCCTCTGCATTAAGGATTGCTTCAGGGAGTATCACACTTCCACGGAGTTCTAAATTTTCCCTCTTCATTTTAATTTTCCACAATTTGACCCAAATGTACCAAGTCCAGAGTACATTCCAAGTTTTAACCCCATAAAACCACTAAATTGCCCAAAAAAATATTTAATCCAGAAAAAAAAAACTGATAAGACCTCTGGGGGTATTTTTTTTAAATAAAAAATCGGTCACTGAGTCACTATCATCGGGGACTTTTTATGTTGCCTCAAATGCGCAGCGCTCTCTCTCCACCTGAGTGGGGTGCGCATTTGAGGCAACAAGTTAGGGACGGCCACACATATCACATTCCACAATGATGATTCAGAGCATAGGGTTTGGGGCGGGCATATTTTTTTGTTTTGGCTATGCTCTGGGTCATCATTCTGGGAACATAATCTGTTTTATAATTTTATGTCCCACTGTACCCCATTTTAGTTACTTAGTGTACTCCAGTTATTTACCCCATGTAATGCCCCTTGAGGGGGGGTCCCACTGTTCTGGCTCCATAGGAGAAAGCCAAAGCTCAAGGACCCTGACTGATCTCCGGCACCTCGGTGTGCACGCTGTTTACGCCCAGACTTGAGGTATGTCCTTACTCCAAAGAAATGTATTTACACATTTACAATGACATTTTCTCCTTTTACTACTTGTGAAAATGAAAAATTTGGGGTAACCCTAGCATTTTAGTGTAAAAAAAATAACATTTTTCATTTTTACATCCCACTTCATGAATATTTATCAAACACCTGTGGGGTGTTAAGGCTCTCTGTACCCCTTGTTATGTTCCTTGAGGGGTGCAGTTTCCAAAATAGTATGCCATGTGTTTTTTTTGCTGTCCTGGCACCATAGGGGCTTCCTAAATGCGACATGTCCCCCCCATTTCAGCAAAATTTGCAAATGTGACTCCTTCTCTTCTGAGCATTGTAGCGCTCCTGTAGTGCATTTGACGTTCACTTATGGGGTACTTCCATACTCAGAAGAGATGGGGTTACAAATTTTGGGGGGTATTTTCTGCAATTAACCCATGCAAAAATTTGAAATTTGGGGGGAAACACACATTTTAGTGTAAACATTTTTTTTTTTTACATATGCAAAAGTATTGAAACCCCTGTGGGGTATTAAGGCTCACTTTATTCCTTGTTACGTTCCTCAAGGGGTCTAGTTTCCAAAATGGTATGCCATGTGTTTTTTTTTGCTGTTCTGCCACCATAGGGGCTTCCTAAATGCGACATGCCCCCCGTGCAAAATTTGCTCTCAAAAAGCCAAATATGGCTCCTTCTCTTCTGAGCTTTGTAGTTCGCCCGTAGTGCACTTCAGGTCAACTTATGGGGTACCTCCATACTCAGAAGAGATGGGGTTACAAATTTTGGGGGGTATTTTCTGCTATTAACCCTTGCAAAAATGTGAAATTTGGGGGGAAACACACATTTTAGTGAAAAATTATTTTTTTTTTTTTACATATGCAAAAGTCGTGAAACCCCTGTGGGATATTAAGGCTCACTTTATTCCTTGTTACATTCCTCAAGGGGTCTAGTTTCCAAAATGGTATGCCATGTGTTTTTTTTTTGCTGTTCTGGCCCCATAGGGGCTTCCTAAATGCGACATGCCCCCCGAGCAAAATTTGCTCTCAAAAAGCCAAATATGACTCCTTCTCTTCTGAGCATTGTAGTTTGCCCGTAGTGCACTTCAGGCCAACTTATGGGGTACCTCCATACTCAGAAGAGATGGTGTTACAAATTTTGGGGGGTATTTTCTGCTATTAACCCTTGCAAAAATTTGAAATTTGGGGGGAAAAACACATTTTAGTGAAAAAAATATATATTTTTTTTACATATGCAAAAGTTGTGAAACCCCTGTGGGGTATTAAGGCTCACTTAATTCCTTGTTACGTTCCTCAAGGGGTCTAGTTTCCAAAATGGTATGCCATGTGGTTTTTATTTGCTGTTCTGGCCCCATAGGGGCTTCCTAAATGCGACATGCCCCCAAAAACCATTTCAGAAAAACGTACTCTCCAAAATCCCCTTGTCACTCCTTCGCTTCTGAGCCCTCTACTGCGACCCACCGAACACTTTACATAGACATATGAGGTATGTGCTTACTCGAGAGAAATTGGGATACAAACACAAGTATAAATTTTCTCCTTTTACCCCTTGTAAAAATTCAAAAATTGGGTCTACAAGAACATGCGAGTGTAAAAATTGAAGATTGTGAATTGTCTCCTTCACTTTGCTGCTATTCCTGTGAAACACTTAAAGGGTTAAAACGCTGACTGAATGTCATTTTGAATACTTTGGGGGGTGCAGTTTTTATAATGGGGTTATTTATGGGGTATTTCTAAGATGAAGACCCTTCAAATCCACTTCAAACCTGAACTGGTTCCTGAAAAATTGTGAGTTTGAAAATTTTGTGAAAAATTTGAAAATTGCTGCTGAACTTTGAAGCCCTCTGGTGTCTTCCAAAAGTAAAAACACGTAAATTTTATGAGGCAAACATAAAGTAGACATATTGGAAATGTGAATAAATTTATTTTTTTATTTGGAATATCTATTTTCCTTACAAGCAGAGAGCTTCAAAGTTAGAAAAATGCAAAATTTAAAATTTTTTCATCAAATTTGGGGATTTTTCACCAAGAAAGGATGCAAGTATCAACAAAAATTTACCACCATGTTAAAGTAGAATATGTCACGAAAAAACTATCTCGGAATCAGAATGATAACTAAAAGCATTCTAGAGTTATTAATGTTTAAAGTGACAGTGGTCAGATGTTCAAAAAACGCTCTGATCCTGAGGTGTAAAATGGCCTGGTCCTTAAGGGGTTAAGTTTAGGGGAAATTACTTTTTCACATGACTGATATTGTTTTTAAAGGAGATCTGTGTTGGAAATTTTTTAGAATCCCCTGTGCCCAGGCTGCAAAAACTAACAAAACAAACTTTAATTCACCTTCCTACGTTCCCCCTTTGCGCCAGTATCGGCGTCCCGGTCCTCTGGTGCCGGTCTTCTTCCTGCTTCCTGGGGACAATAAGTCATACTGCGCTCAGCATATCCCAACTCGGCCGGTGATAGGCTGAGCGCACTGTCATGTAAGGAGTATGGGCCCTGCCTTCTCCATGCCTATATCAGGGGCATTTGTGAGGCATACCAAGGCCAGAAGATGTAATTGATTCTACTGTGAGCTCATTTCCATTATTAATCCTGAACTGGAGTGGCCATGTAGTGCTCCTTAACCCTTTTGAGCATCTCCTGGGGGCTCACAAGCTCCTGAGATTCCTCCTGATTTTAATTAGAAAGTATTTATTTATTTATTTATTTATTTATTTAGCTTTGTTACTTTCCTCTTCCTGCACCATCAAAGACACCTACCCATGCAGTTCACTTAGGGAGACTGCTTATGTTATACTCTTTCTGTGAATCTTGTTCCTCATTGTTTTTAGTGATTCGGGCCCTGATCTTTACCATGACTTTGTTACTCATTGCCGCTGGTTTCTCACTCTTTGAATGGTCGCCCCTAGTACCTGTTATCCACTCCTTGTTCTGACCCTCGGCCCACTCTCTATCTCAATTCCCGGCTTATCATAGCCTTACACTTTCCTGAAGATGACCCTTAGTTCTATTTCTGACTACCCTACAGATTCCACAATTCACCCCCCTTAAAAAAATTGGGTGACTATTCTGGGGACTGTGACCTGGGAGTCCCACGATGAAAGTCCACACTTCCTTGCAGAAGATAAGGGTGAAGAATGGGGAGATTTCTTAGACACCATACACCAATCTTGCCAGCACCAAACCGATTGAGGCTCAGGGAAATATAGCAAACTTCACGCATGTCTGACATCCCTATTTATCCTTATCAGATGCCACCAGTAAATGTGCAAAGGTTTCTTTAACACAAGAAGGTTTATTGTCTAAATAGAATTAGTGCTACTTTAATTTGTATTAATGACACTGAACTAAGCATTGTAAACAGAACAACCACGGTATTTACTATAAAGCTACAATCAACAGGAAGGACCAAAACGACGGGCAGAATATAATATGTAATAACTTAGGTTTGTGTCTGTGTTTAGGTTTGTGTATTTTGGGCCTACAGGACAAGACGTAGCTCAGCTGTTTCTGGAAATGTTAGAGTAATGGCTACAATTTTTTATTTGTTGAGCTATAAACATGATTTTTATTTTTATTTTTTTTGGGGGGGGGGGGGGATTTTCATGACCAAAGTCTTTTGTTCAACCGATACACTCTATGATCAATCTTAAAGGGGAACTGAGCAATTACCTCTTACAGACTGATTGACACCTATTAGGAAATGGTTACAGGTTCATAGTCCGTCCATTCATGGTCTGTTATATTTTACCAGAGATAATATTCCAACACAAGAGTAGGCACCGTGGATGTTCAGTGCTCATGGACTTCCTGACAACAGACACCTGCTAAAGGATCTTCTGAATATAATCATGTTTTGGCCAATCCAAATATGTACATATGAAAAGTTTTTAGCAGTCAGAACTCGAGTGTTCAGACCCCGACCAATCACAAAAGGCACAAAAGGGTTCATGTTCTTCTAAAGTGAGATACATCTGCATCCTTCTGGAAATGACTGTGGATCTGGGCCTGTGAATTCCACCAAAGTGATCTCTTGAAATCAGGACATCAGTAAAACATTTTCAGAATAATGGACAAATATGTGTTCATGGCTCTTTTGACTCCAGAAGACAAATTTGCATTGAGAACTACAAGTGTATATTATGCATGCAATCTTTAAAGTATAATACTGCTTTTATCTACATTCTGCAATTTAAAGGGATTGCCTTACAAGCACAATCTGTGTCCACATGTCCTTTTAGCATTCGAGTCATCCATAAGACTGGTATTCCTCATCAGAATGGCCACCGTGTCAATCTAAGTTTGCCTAGCAGTGGCTGCTTCAGGGGGAATATCTGTCTCATAAGAATGTTTAGATAGGGGTTATTAGTACCAGGAAACCACTCTCTGAGCAGTTCTAGATAAAATAGTACGTTGAAAAAAAAAAACAACTCTTTTGTCACTAGGATCAGCCTACATATTATTATTGAGTTTATTGAGAGCTATATAAATCAGTATGCAGTGAGATCTCTCTAGTGGTTGCTCAGGGTAGACATTGGAATGGGTGGTTGTGTGAAAGTGATGCTCACTCACATGATATGTTCACACATAGTATATGCACATTTGCACTATATGCACACACACGTTCGGACACAGTATATGTACATTTGCACTATATGCACACTCACACACACACACCTTCTAGGCTTGATCTGTCAGGCAGGTCTCCACTATTAAAGGGGTGCTCTAGAGGGGAAAAAATGTTTTTCAAATTAACTGGTGCCAGAAAGTTACAGTACTTATCAGCTGCTGTATGTTCCAGTGAAAGTTGCGTTGTTCTTTCCAGTCTGACCACAGTGCTCTCTGCTGCCATCTCTGTTTGTGTCAGGAACTGTCCAGAGCAGCAGCAAAATTCCCAGGTCTGAAGGAAGATTCTTTGGACAGATAAAACCAAGATTACGAAAACAGTATAAAGGGGAAGAGGAAGGTTTCATGGTCCAGAACATACCACATGCTCTTTGATATATGGTGGAGGCATTGTTATAGCATGGACATGTATGGCTACCAGTGGAACTGGGTAATGATGTGACAGCAGATAGATGGCACAGGATGATTACTGAAATGTATAGAATTATATTTTCTACTGAAATTCAATAAAATATCAGTGGAGGAGGTGGAGACTATTAAGTTATAACGTCCCCCTCCGACTGCCCTGCAAGTAGTCCCCTGGGCGGGGACTTATACTTGCCAGCACCCATTGCTCGGTCCATGGTCCCGTCCCATTGTCTTGATTTATGGCTCGCGTCACAGCTCTTTTCCGTCTGCTTAGGGAGCAGTGCGATGACACAAGCCGTCAATCAACCGACGGGGCGAGGCAACGGCAGGAGCAATGGGGAGCAATGGGTGCTGGTAAGCATAAGTCCCTGTGGGGGGACTGGGGGAAACTTTATAATTTAATATTTTAACCCCTAAAGTTTTTGCCCCCAAGGATAGTGAACTGTTTCTCCATAAGTCTTTTTCACTATATAAAAACAGTAGTACTCTGTTACACGTCCAACCCCATAGCCAATTAATGCTAAAGACTGTCATACTTCACCCATATTCCCAGGATAGGGAGTGAAAAATCCCTAATTCTAGTCAGTATGAGCTAGGGCTGGAAGGTGGGCACATGCTCTGCAGCTCTACCACATGAGAGAGTTTGTGTTGTTCTGTTCAAGTTTTCCTGCCTAGTGTGTTTCATTCCAGAGGTGCTAGAAAGAATAGCGTTCAGGAGAAACAAATTCTGTGGGCCTTATTGCAACAAAGAACTAGGTCCATTAATTCCTATGGACCTGCCCTAGATCGAGAAAGACAAATATCTGGGGATTACCTCCTGGATATATTCAAGAAGTTGTGTTACAGCATCGCCCATAAAGTAAGTGGGAAGAAATCCAAGACCCCATTTTCCACGGACCCCTGTGAAGATCTTTGATAGGTTACTCAGTTAAACTGGACTAGTAGTACAGAGACCAAGTTCTAAAGTAATGTAGAACTACAAGCACAATTCAAGTAAATATCTACCAATATCTTCTGTACAGTGACTATTGAAAATTTAACACTTGCCCCTGAACTGAAGGTGTATCTTAAAGCTTTTAAGGTTTTATTTCCGAGGCCTTGTGTATTGATTACAGCTTTACTAAAATAGTGGTTTATGGGAATTTTCATAGTAATACATGGTTTCTCAACATCAGCCATGTGTGATACTACAACCGTCATGGTACACCTATACTATTGATGTATATAGAATTCTATTTCTGGTGTCACAAACCTGACATTTTACGTACCTCAGCCATATCACAAAAGCCTGTTAGATTTCCCCACGTGCCTTTCTACACAATAACACCAGGCGCTACCAAAGAATGAACATGCTTTTCACTTTCTTACAACAAAAATGAAAGCAGAAAGACTGACAAACAAGCAGTAAGTGAAGGTGTCTGGCAATGTGTCTCAAGGGAGGCAACTCAGCATTTGGTGATGTCCTTGGGTTCCAGGCTTCAGGCAGACATTGACTGCTTAGTATTTGCATCCTGGTATTATGTACACTGCTCAAAAAAATTAAGGGAACACTAAGATAACACATCCTAGATCTGAATGAATGAACTAATCGTATGAAATACTTTCTTCTTTACATAGTTGAATGTGCTGACAACAAATTCACACAAAAATTATCAATGGAAATCAAATTTATCAACCCATGGAGGTCTGGATATGGAGTCACACTCAAAATCAAAGTGGAAAACCACACTACAGGCTGATCCAACTTTGATGTAATGTCCTTAAAACAAGTCAAAATGAGGCTCAGTAGTGTGTGTGGCCTCCATGTGCCGGAATGACCTCCCTACCATGCCTGGGCATGCTCCTGATGAGGTGGCAGATGGTCTCCTGAGGTATGTCCTTCCAGACCTGGACTAAAGCATCCGCCAACTCCTGGATAGTGTTGAGCGGCATAGGCCATATTCGAATTTGCGATATTTCGCGAATATATGGACGAATATTCGCCATATATTCGCTAAATTTGCATATTCGTAATATTCGCGTTTTATTTTCGCATATGCGAAAATTTGTATATGCTAAAATTAGCACGCCAGTCTCACACAGTAGTATTAGATCCTTCTTTACACCACACAAGCTGGAAGCAGAGAGGGATGATCACTGTGATGTGTACTGTGAAAAAAAAAAAACGAATATTCGTAATTGCAAATATATAGGGCTATATTCGCAAATTCGCAAATATGCTATATTCGCTAATAAAATTCGCATTGCGAATATTCACGAGCAACACTACTCCTGTACAGTCTGTGGTGCAACCTGGCGTTGATGGATGGAGCGAGACATGATGTCCCAGATGTGCTCAATCCGATTCAGGTCTGGGGAACGGGTGGGCCAGTCCATAGGATCAATGCCTTCCTCTTGCAGGAACTGCTGACACACGCCAGCCATATGAGGTCTAGCATTTTCTTGCATTAGGACAAACCCAGGGCCAACCGCACCAGTATATGGTCTCACAAGGGGTCTGAGGATCTCACCTCGGTACCTAATGGCAGTCAGGCTACCAGGCTGTGTGGCCCCCCAAAGAAATGCCACCCCACACCATTACTGACCCACCGCCAAACCAGTTATGCTGGAGGATGTTGCAGACAGCAGAACGTTCTCCACGGCGTCTCCAGACTCTGTCACGTCTGTCACATGTTCTCAGTGTGAACCTGCTTTCATCTGTGAAGAGCACAGGGCGCCAGTGGGGAATCTGCTAATCTTAATGTTCTCTGGCAAATGCCAAATGTCCTGAGCGGTGTTGGGCTGTAAGCACAACCCCCACCTTTGGATGTCAGGCCCTCATACCACCCTCATGTAGTATGTTACTGACCGTTTGAGTGGACACATGCACATTTGTGGCCTGCTGGAGGTCATTTTACAGGGCTCTGACAGTGCTCCTCCTTCTCCTCCTTGCACAAAGGTGGAGGTAGCTGTCCTGCTGTTGGGTTGTTGCCCTCCTACAGCCTCCTCCACATTGCCTGATGTACTGGCCTGTCTCCTGGTAGCGCCTCCATGCTCTGGACACTAAACTGACAGACACAGCAAACCTTCTTGCGACAGTTCACATTGATGTGCCATCCTGGATGAAGTGCACTACCTGAGCCATTTGTGTGGTTTGTAGACTCAGTCTCATGCTACCACTAGAGTGAAAGCACCACCAGCATTCAAAAGTGACCAAAACATCAGCCAGGAAGCATAGGAACTGAGAAGTGGTCTGTGGTCACCACCTGCAGAACCATTCCTTTTATTGGGGTGTCTAGCTAATTGCCTATAACTTTCACCTGTTGTCTGTTCCATTTGCACAACAGCATGTGAAATTGATTGTCAATCAGTGTTGCTTCCTGAGTGGACAGTGGGATTTCACAGAAGTGTCATTCACTTGGAGTTACATTGTGGTGTTTAAATGTTTCCTTTATTTTTTTGAGCAGTGTATGATTAGGTGTGTAGGGAAAAAGAGAGACATTTTGCTGTCTCAGTTGTGGCCACAAATGCTCTAGGAAACCACAGTTTTTACAATCCTGTTTTTTCCCCTGTATCTATCTATCCAAAAAGGATAAATTGAGCGAAGCACCTCAATTTTTAATGGTAGCAATACAGCATTTCATATTTCATATATAGCTTTGTGCTAGCAGTGTGCTGCTGTATTCTCCTGCTTGTATCTATCTATCTATCTATCTCATACTGTATCTATCCATCTTTAATCTATCTATCTATCCATTAATCAACCTATCTACTGATCAATACCGAGCAATACCGGTTCCTTTCATATTAATTGTACGAACCGATTGCCATCCCCAAACTGCATATTACTCATAGAGTTAACATCTTAAAAAGATCTCTATAGAGCAGTGGAATATTTTTATCTCATTGAGCAGTCCCATCTGCCTCATGTATTTATTACGTGTTTCCGTCTTTAGCTTCCATTAATCTTTCTTGGAACTCGCCCCATACACCTCTCACGTTAGTAGTATCCAGCCAGTGCTTTCAGAGAATCCAGTCATAAATCCTCCTGCCTGTGTAAACTCCAGCAGTAATCTCAGTTGTTATTCCAGATCTTGTCCTGTCATCGACACACCAAGAAAAAAGTAAACTCGGGGATTATATGACTATTTTATTTCCTTTCACTTTCTTCTGTTTGCAGTTAAGTGTTACATGGATTTTACTAAGACACTAAATTGTCCATGTAGGATTGAGGGACATTTTCCTCGATAGACATAGACCAAACAGTGTATACAACACTATAACTACATATTCTGATGTAATAAATATTCTGATAGCCCATTCTGGTTAATACATCTATAAAGCAACAAGAGTTATGATGACGCATATGGAGGATACACTGGAAAGTTAATGGAAATCCAAACATTCTAAATCTAAACATGACAAAGAGTGGTCTAGGAATAGATACATGTGTTTGCTGTATATGGTATCATAGCCATTCCTTATTCAATTGAGTTCTGTAATGCTACACAGAGACCATGGACAGACATGGGGGTATTTTTGGTAGTAAAGCATAACCTATCTTCTAATCCTGGCTAATGCTTTAAAGGGGTACTCCACCCCTAGACATCTTATCTTCTATCCAAAGGATAGGGGATAAGATGTCTGATGGCGGGGGTCCCGCCACTGGGGTCCTCCGCATTCTACCATGCGGCACCCTCCTGTAACGGCTTCCGGAACCGCTGGAGGCCCTCAGGCTAATACCATCCCGTCCACGAGAACGGAAGATCGTGATGTCACGACTCCGCCTCCTGTGGCGTCACACCCACCCCCTCAATGCAAATCTATGGGAGGGGGCATGACAGCTGTCACGCCCCCTCCCATAGACTTGCATTGAGGGGGCGGGTGTGACGTCACAGATCGTGACATCACGATCTTCCGTTCTCGTGGACAGGATGGTATTAGTCTGAGGGCCTCCAGCGGTTCCGGAAGCTGTTACAGGTGGATGCTGCATGGTAGAATGCGGGGGTCCCCAACGGCGGGACCCCCGCCATCAGACATCTTATCCCCTATCCTTTGGATAGGGGATAAGATGTCTAGGGGTTGAGTACCCCTTTAAAGTTAGGCCTACTCGATGGGCAGAGTGTAAGATGCTAGACTTCCTGTGCCGGTTAAGAAACAATGAATACTGTTGTATGTAGCAGTTCCTATAATATTTTGTCCTGTGTTACCCTTATAAAGATTCTGCGCAGGGAATGCTCTCACCTTTTCTGTTTGTTATGGCATTCTCTACTCTTTTTGGACATAAAAACAACATGGATGTTAGCAGTGAATGTTCATTTTATGTGTCTTAGAAAAACTTGGGAATTGTACTATAAAAATAGCAAAAAAATAAAAAAAAAGTGCTCGTGTATAAATAATATGGCGTATTCCCAGTCATACATTACCGGCAAAGATGAAAGAATATTTCAGCTTTTCCTTCCCTAATTAACTCATGTTTCAGTCCACTAGATCTTTTTGCATCAAACAATTTCCTCAAATATTTAACTTTGGCTTAAGCTAACACGATCTGATCTGATAATTAGATTTTTGTGCCTGTCCCTTTATTACGCCCTGTTCTTTACTTTATCAGTTAATATATAATGTACCTCAACTGTAAATTATAAATATAATTGAAGTCAGTGATGAAGCCGTAGACTGCTTTATGCCGCTCACTGAAATCTAAGGTGACTTTCAAAGAGCAAGAAGGAAAATGTTTATACTGCCGGCCCATATTCATGTTTATGGTTGGACAGGGTTGTCTGGTTTAGAAAACCTACTTTTAAATAATTAGTCTGAGTTACCATAGGGGTTTCCACTATTCAGGATCGATATCTTTTGGCTCTGAAGGATACTGCACCCATGTGCATTATAAGGACAGTCTATTGATTTAAAGGAGTACTCCATTGCTGGACATCTTATCCTCTATCCATAGGGAATAAGATGTTTGTTCCCCGGGGTCCAGTAGCTGGGACCCCTGTGCTCTCCATCAAGCCACTGCCCTTGGGATATCACGCCACCCCCCCCCCCCTCTATTCATGTCTATCGGAGGGGCGTGACAGACGTCACAACCACGGCCTCCAGAACCCAGTGTTCTGAACATAATGTTCACAACACAGAGATTGCTGGGGTCCCAGCAGCGGGACCCCCATGATCAGACATCTTATCCCCTATGCTTTTCCATAGGAAACACTCAAATTGGTTGAGGAATCAATTCAGATCAGCTGATTCTGCTAACCTCCAGTGGGAGTACACATCTGCTGGAAAATACATGCAGAAGCAGGGACTCCTGTCAAAGGGAGTCCCTGCTCCTGTGCACTGATCATTGTATACATTTCTGCCCAGTAAAAGGGAGCCTCCCTGGTGAGCCAGACAACATAATCCCAGTGTTAAAGAGATTGGTACACACTATTGCCCGGAGTCCCATAGTTTATTGCAAGTTTATTGCAATACAAATCTATGGGACTTCCAACAATTCTGTATACCAATTGCTATAGCGGTGGAGAACAAAGTTGATGGGATTCTTCACTGGGATCTTGCCGTCTGACTCAAATGAGAGGTACTCTTTAAAATTCTCTGTGCCGGGTGACTCTGCCCAGTGAATATTAAAGGACCTGTGGCCAACCAGTGAATATTAAAGGACCTGTGGCCAACCAGTGAATATTAAAGGACCTGTGGCCAACCAGTGAATATTAAAGGACCTGTGGCCAACCAGTGAATATTAAAGGACCTGTGGCCAACCAGTGAATATTAAAGGACCTGTGGCCAACCAGTGAATATTAAAGGACTTGTGTTCAACCAGGACTTAAAGGACATGTGTTTAACCCTCAAATTAGTTTTCACAACCTTTAAATAGTGTGGGGTGCCCTGATCACGCACTCTGTCCAAAAATATGTGGGTTTAGAGTTAGTGTGACAGGTCCGTTAACTGTCAGATAGGCATGAACTTAATTATTGAAAACATTCGGGCAACAAGGAGCAGCACTATTTATGGCCAGTATATAATGTGTATATTGTATTTTTCAGCAGATTTTTCCTCTGTAGGCTTCATCTCTAATTTGAAGTTCTCCCAAAGCTGATGGCAGAGCTCCATCCTCCCCTCCCCCCCCCCCCCATAGACTTTTATTGCTTGTCTTGCAGACACAGGAAAAAGCTGAGCTGATTTTCAGAGAGGAGGATCTGAGCAGCAGGAGGCGAGTTAATAACAGGAGAAAGAAGCACTTTTATCTGATAAGATATATTACAAAGTTTCTAATATTCGCTTGTACTATGTGTCAGGAACTGTCCAGAGTAGATGCAGATCTCCATAGCAAACCTGTCCTTCTCCAGAGGTCAGACTAAAAAGAACTACACAACTTCCTCTGGAGCATACAACAGCTGATAAGTGCTGGAAGGATTAAGATTTTGTAATAGAAGTAATTTACAAATCTGGTTAACTTTCTGGCACCAGTTGATTTGGAAAAAAAATAAAAATAAAGATCATAATGTTTTCCACCGGAGTACTCCTTTAAAAGAAAAAGGCTAACTCTAAAGTTGGCTTACTCCTTAAGATAGATAACGTATGTACATAATTAGTATAATTGGAAAAAGAAACGTCTTTCAAGTTCAACCAAGTATGTTAGCAAGTATTCTTCTTATCTCTGCATCTCATATTGAACACTTCCAATGTATATAGTTGAATATTCAGGGAACACTGTCCCAGTACTTCCCTACCATTCATTTGCACACTCTTTAAAAATTAACCCCTGCTTTAAAATAGAAAATGTAATTTGATTTATTGCCTTTGCTCTTACATTACAGTAAACATATGGTTATTATTTAGTAAGTTGCTTAGTGCTTTATACCCTTTTCTTGTAGATACTGATTATAGTTTTAATTCTCAGTATACTGTGCTTTGAGTAGCTTACAACTTACAAGGTGACCTCCCAATGTGCTTCACACATTGTAGTAGATGTGTTTCATCTATTTAAATCTGATGGAAATCTGCACTGTTTCCCATGGCTCGGATCCCACTCTAAGCTTTTACACTGTCCTTGACTATAAATAGGACATATAGTCAGAAACACTCAGATAACTCTTAATCACTCACTTTTTTATATGGGAATGGTCAATTTGGAGAAAGCTCAAGCCTAGAAGGTGAAGGGTGATAGCAAAGGGTACAGACAGCTTTTATGACATTAGGATGATGTAAAGAGCATTGATTCCCTATTTTGTCTCTGCAAGTAAGTATTATTGATCCTTTTCTGGGGGTAAGATTTACTACAGGGGGACATAGGGGCAAATTTCAGGAGACTGTGTCCAGACAGACACCTCTCCGAATGGAAACCTGCTTGGTCTTTAAGTGGAATCCATGGCACTAAGGTCAATCTGTAGACACAATCTTGTCATTAATCACAAGCAGGACCATATAAAACTTTGGATTGGTCCCCCTCCTTGAGCATAAAAATTCACCAGCTCCACATGACATACTTTGCTACTGATTTGTCTTAAAAGAAATATATTTGCAGTATATATATATATATATATATATATATATATATATATATATATATATGTGTGTATAGTAGCAAATCAGACCTTCTTCTGTCTTTACTTTCTAGTAGACAAATACATCCAGCCTTCACACTCAGGCATAAAACCACAACCTAAAGCTTACTGTCCAGTGCTAAGTACACAGATTTATTTTCTGCCTATACAAGTGGCTTACTACCAGCCACCCAACACAAGTTAACAAATACATTAATCACACAGGTCACAAGGTCTTCCGTTTTGAGGATGCAAACCTCTGGATTCAAACTCTTATCAGTGGTGCAAGTTCCTCTGAGCCTCACTTGCATACTAATTCTTATCTAGTTTTTAAGCCCACTGACAAGCTGTCTTCAGTACACATGTTGATCTAGGCTAGTCAGAAAATCTTGACTGGCTCAGGAAGCAGATGAAAAGCCTCCTTACCAAAACTGCCTTTCATCTCATAAAAATCCAGACCGATAATAGGATTTATCAACGTTCTAGCAAGTCTCTAGAAGTCTTCACAGAGATTGAACTATTTCTGAAATTCCCATATCTCACCCAGCTTTCCCTAAGAAATGTGCTTCCTCAAATCTGGTATTTACAGTCATGGCCGTAAATGTTTGCACCCCTGAAGTATTTCTCACAGAAAAGGATTGCAGTAACACATGTTTTGCTATACACTTGTTTATTCCCTTTGTGTGTATTGAAACTAAACCAAAAAAGGGAGGGGAAAAAAGCTAATTGGACATAATGTCACACCAAACTCCAAAAATGAGATGGACAAAATTATTGGCACCCTTAACTTAATATTTGGTTGCACACCCTTTGGAAAAAATAACTGAAATCAGTGGCTTCCTATAACCATCAATAAGCTTCTTACACCTCTCAGCCGGAATGTTGGACCACTCTTACTTTGCAAACTGCTCCAGGTCTCTCATATTGGAAGGCGCCTTTTCCCAACAGCAATAAAGGAGTGCTCTAGTCCAGAGTATTCCTGCTCCGTTCTGCCCGGGCTGCAAATAAATGAAAATGAACCATCACTCACCTCCCTGGGTTCCCGCGGAGCGCCACTACAGCTGTTCGGTCCTCCGGTCCATCCTCTTCATACTTCCGGGTGTAACGAAGCGTCACATGGCGCTCAGTCTATCGCCGGCCACCGCGATGTTCAGCCTCGGCCGGCGATAGGCTGAGCGCCATGTGACGCTTCGTTACACCAGGAAGTATGAAGGAGATGCACCGGAGGACCGAACATCTGTAGTGGCGCTCCACGGGAACCCAGGGAGGTGATTGATGGTTCATTTTCATTTATTTTGCAGCCCGGGCAGAACGGAGCAGGAATACTCTGGACTAGAGTACTCCTTTAAGATCTAGCCACAGGTGTTCAATGGGATTTTGATCTAGACTCATTGCTGGCCCCTTCAGAACTCTCCAGTGCTTTGTTGCCATCCATTTCTGGGTGCTTTTTGTCGTATTTTTGGGGTCATTGTCCTTCTGGAAGACCCAAGATCTCAGAAGCAAACCCGGCTTTCTGACACTGGGCTGTAGAGTGCGACCCAAAATCCGCTGGTAATCCTCAGATTTCATGATGCCTTGTACACATTCAAGGCACACATTGCCAGAGGCAGCAAAACATTCCCAAAATATCATTGAACCTCCACCATATTTCACTGTAGGTACTGTGTTCCTTTCTTTGTAGGCCTCATTCTGTTTTCGGTAAACAGTAGAATGATGTGCTTTACCAAAAAGCTCTATCTTGGTCTCATCTGTCCACAAGACGTTTTCCCAGAAGGATTTTGGCTTACTCAAGATCATTTTGACAAAATGTAGTCTTGCTTATTTATGTCTCTATGTCAGCAGAGGGGTCCTCCTAGGTCTCCTGCCATAGCATTTCATTTCATTTAAATGTCGCCGGATAGTTTGTGCTTACACTGATGTTCCATGAGCCTGCAGGACAGCTTAAATATCTTTGGAACTTGTTTGGGGCTGCTTATCCACCATCCGGACTATCATGCGTTGGCACCTTTCATCAATTTTTCTCTTTCTGTCCAAGCCCAGGGAGATTAGCTACAGTGCCATGGGTTGCAAACTTCTTAATAATGTTGCACACTATGGGTAAAGGCAAATCTAGATCTCTGGAGATGGAATTGTAACCTTGAGATTGTTGATATTTTTCCACAATTTTGGTTCTCAAGTCCTCAGACAGTTCTCTTCTCCTCTTTCTGTTGTCCATGCTTAGTGTGGCACACACAGACACACAATGCAAAAACTAAGTGAACTTTTCTCCTTTTTATCTGCTTTCATGTGAGATTTTTTATATTGCCCACACCTGTTACTTGCCCCAGGTGAGTTTAAAGGAGCATCACATGCTTAAAACAATCTTATTTTTCCACAATTTTGAAAGGTGCCAATAATTTTGTTCAACCCATTTTTGGAGTTTGGTGTGACATTATGTCCAATTAGCTTTTTTTCCTCCCTTTTTTTGGTTTAGTTCCAATACACACAAAGGGAATAAACATGTGCATAGTGATACACGTGTTACTGCAATCCTTTTCTGTGAGAAATACTTCAATTTCAGGGGTACCAACCTTTACGGCCATGACTGTACATACAACAGGTACCTTGGGGAACTATAGTAATACCCGACAACCATATGTGTGTGTGTGTGTTCTTGTGTGTTATGTCAGTGACCCAATGCAAGCCTCTGACCCGATGCAAGCCTCTGTTCTTCTGGTGCCTTTTATGACCACAAGATCATGTTATCAGAGCAATAGTCATGTAAAAGAGCAGCAAGATACAAGATATGATAGACCATGTGCCTTTAATTGACAAAAGGAGACTTTAAGGGACACCACCAAAATTGCTTAAAGATTTCTTTATGCGGCAGAAGTGTAAATAAGAGCAAAAAAGAAAAAGTTAATAGGGAAAGGTAAGGAGATTGTTAAGGGAATCATCTACAACTGTAAAAACTATTTGAGATATTCTGATGGTCTTAAAGCTACCAAAAAGTTACTTGAAAGTGCCTTTAGGTGGTTTGGAAATTGAGAAATAGTTGGTTACAGGGGTATTTACTTTTGAAACATTTATGAAAGCATTTATGCTATAAATACCTTAGACTTGCATGTGATACCTCAGGATTTGTGATATAGATGGAAAACAGGAGCCGGTGACCCTGTTCACCAATTCATAACACCTGATGTCTTGATTTTCACGAGAAATGTTGATGCACAAAATTAGCAAATGGGGTAATGGAAGTCCCCTTCTCCCAATATGTGATAGTCCAACTGGAAAACCACACTGGTGTTGCTAAAAATTGAGACTGGAGGATCAAATAGGATAGGTTACTAAGAAGATCAGCTGAATTGTTCTTTGTATTTATTACAGTTGATTGGTCCACTGTATTGGCTTTGGTTTGAAAGACACTTATTATTTTACATTGTATTCCTTGTGTTATCATGTGTTTTACTACAGCTGATACCTCTACTTTCAATGATACAATTCCCTATGGCTTCCATTGACCTAATAACAAATGAAGACATTCATCTAGAAATAGTAACAATAGTTAGATCGTAGTCTGCAACGTATACCTGAGGCAAGCTGTCTGGTCAAGTCATCTGTTCTGAGTAGCGGCTTATATGAGAATACTGCAGCAAATACTTACTAATTGTAACAAGCATCTTTCACAGGGGATCAATACCTATCTGAAGCTAAGGGTAGATGAACATTTCAACTTATATTCACCTGACAGCTATAGGCCTCCATACAGCAGCTGAAGCTGCTGATGTTGTTGGTATCGGCAAACTGTCTTGTGTATATGTCCTCCCATCTACTCCCTGACAGATGATGCTGTGGTACAGAAGGATCAGACATGCTCTGTTTCAACTGCCTGTTCCTTTGGTTCTCGAAAAGATAAGTCACCATCACCTGAGAAGTCTGTAAGCAGCTTACTCCACTGAGAACACTTGAACACTCGGCGAAGGAAAGGATGAACCTGCTGAATCTACCAATGTTGGCGTTACCAGCAGACTGCCATATATGTATGTATATATATATATATATATATATATATACATATACATACAGTGGGGCAAAAAAGTATTTAGTCAGCCACCAATTGTGCAAGTTCTCCCACTTATGAAGATGAGAGGAGACTGTAATTTTCATCATAGGTATACCTCAACTATGAGAGACATAATGAGAAATAAAATCCACTAAATCACATTGTCTGATTTTTAAAGTATTTATTTGCAAATTATGGTGGAAAATAAGTATTTGGTCAACAACAAAAGTTCATCTCAGTACTTTGTTATATACCCTTTGTTGGCAATGACAGAGGTCAAACGTTTTCTGTAAGTCTTCACAAGGTTTTCACACACTGTTGCTGGTATTTTGGTTCAATCCTCCAGGCAGATCTCCTCTAGAGCAGTGATGTTTTAAGGCTGTCGCTGGGCAATATGGACTTTCAACTCCCTCCAAAGGTTTTCTATGGGGTGGAGATCTGAAGACTGGCTAGGCCTGTTGCCCGGGTGGTGTGTTTGGGATCATTGTCATGCTGAAAGACCTAGCCACGTTTCATCTTCAGTGCCCTTGCTGATGGAAGGAGGTTTTCACTCAAAATCTCACGATACATGGCCCCATTCATTCTTTTCCCCAAAGCATGATGTTTTCACCCCCATGCTTCACAGTAGGTATGGTGTTCTTTGGATGCAACTAAGCATTCTTTCTCCTCCAAACATGATGAGTTGAGTTTTTACCAAAAAGTTCTACTTTGGTTTTATCTGACCATATGACATTCTCCCAATTCTCTTCTGGATCATCCAAATGCTCTCTAGCAAACTTCAGACAGGCCCGGACATGTACAGAGGTGTGTTTGGGATCATTGTCATGCTGGAAGACCTAGCCCCGTTTCATCTTCAGTGCCCTTGCTGATGGAAGGAGGTTTTCATTCAAAATCTCCCGATACATGGCCCCATTCATTCTTTCCCCTGAAGCATGATATTTTCACCCCCATGCTTCACAGTAGGTATGGTGTTCTTTGGATGCAACCAAGCATTCTTTCTTCTCCAAACACGACGAGTTGAGTTTTTACCAAAAAGTTCTACTTTTGTTTTATCTGACCATATGACATTCTCCCAATTTTCTTCTGGATCATCCAAATGCTCTCTAGCAAAATTCAGACAGGCCCGGACATGTACTGGCTTAAGCAGGGGGACACATGTAGCACTGCATGATTTGAGTCCCTGGAGGCGCAGTGTGTTACTGATGGCAGCCTTTGTTACTTTGGTCTCAACTCTCTGCAGGTCATGCACTAGGTCCCCCCGTGTGGTTGTGGGATTTTTGCTCACCGTTCTAGTGATCATTTTGACATCACGGTGTGAGATCTTGCATAGATCAAAGGAGATTATCAGTGGTCTTGTATGTCTTAAATTTTGTAATAATTGCTCCCACAGTTGATTTCTTCACACCAAGCTGCTTGCCTATTGCAGATTCGGTCTTCCAGGCCTGATGCAGGTCTACAATTTTGTTTCTGGTGTCCTTTGACAGCTCTTTGGTTTTGGCCATAGTGGAGTTTGGAGTGTGACTGTTTGAGGTTGTGGACAGGTGTCTTTTATACTGATAAGTTCAAACAGGTGTGGAGGACAGAGGTGACTCTTAAAGAAGAAGTTACAGGTCTGTGAGAGCCAGAAATCTTGCTTGTTTGTAGGTGACCAAATATATATTTTCCACCATAATTTGCAAATAAATTAAATCAGACAATGTGATTTTATTATTTTATTATTTCTCATTATGTCTTTCATAGATGAGGTGTACCTATGATGAAAATTACAGGCCTCTGTCATCTTTTTAAGTGGAAGAACTTGCACAATAGATGGCTGACTAAATACTTTTTTTCCCCACTGTATAATAAAGCAGGCTTAGTCAGCCCATTTTCACATAACTTGGTGAGCTCTTATCTGTGGCGTAGGGGGTTATGGTAAAATGATTGGGGAGATAGTTATGTTTTAAGAATTGGTCTTGGTTCAATGGGGACCGGATCTTAAATCCCACCAGCCATGTGCAAAGGAGCAGTCAGAAATCTGTTAGGCTGCATGATCACATGACATGTCACCGGATATTGTTAAATTACGGCAGGCAAGGTCACATGACCTGTGCTGTAACCTACAAAATTGTAATTTGGGTGAATTAAAAAGTTACCTCATTGTCATAGTGTCACGTATTGGCAGGGAAAAGTTGAAGTCCGACACTCACCCACAACCTCTGTTCTTTCCTATTGCATATATGCCCTAACTGATAGATCCACAACCACGAACATGGTCCCTGTCTATCTATGTGCTGGGACTTCAGAGTCAAAATTACAAACTACAGTAAACTCAGTCAAAAGGTCAGGGAATGTCAGGAATCCAAAAAGGGTAAATAGACACTACAATACTCAGGGAAGACAAACACACAGGATAGTCAACAAGCCGAGCAGGGACCAAGAGGACAAATATAAGACAAGACGCAAAACCAGAGAGAATATCCTAAAGACAGAAGTCAGGGTAAAAAAATACCAGGTAATCAACAGGAATTCAGAAAGCAGGACAGGGAAACTAGTTTCAGAAACAAAGGGAAGCTAGTTTCAGAAACAATGTTCTTTCACCGGCAACCAGGAATGGATCAGGCAGACTTAAATACCCAGGCCTTACAGGGAGTAGAATAAAGATAGAACCTGAATGGATAAAGAAACAGCAGAGGGGATAGGCTAGGGCAGTGATGGCGAACCTATGGCACACGTGCCACAGGTGGCATGCCGAGCCCCTTCTGTGGTCACGTGGCCATGGTTTGCCAGGCAGGGCAAATCAGGACATCCTTGTATCCCGAAAGATCTTTTCGGGACACAGTTACTTTTCTGCAGCCTCGCGTTAACCCCCATGGGAGGTAGCGCATGCAGGGACGTCACTGACGTCCCATGCGTGCACCCATGGAAACAGCAGAGCGGAGCAGCAAGGACGTGCGGATATGGTAAGTTACCTGCACATCATCTTCGGTGCTCCGACCACCACTCCTCCAGTCCCGGAACCTACTGCTATGGTCTATAGACCATAGCAGTAGGTCATGACCCCTGACTGGAGGAGCGGTGGAGGGAGCACTGTGAGACAGTACACAGACATACAGCCTCCAGCCATACACTGTATATGGCTGAAAGCTGTATGTCTGTGGGGGAACTATACTGCACCTAATGTGGGGGGACTACAACCTAATGTGGGGGAACATACTGCCAACCTAATGTGGGGGAACTACAACCTAATGTGGGGGGAACTATACTGCCAAACTAATGTGGGGTGACTACAACCTAATGTGGGGGAACTGCAACCTAAGGTGGGCGAACTGCAACCTAATGTTGGGGAACTACAACCTAATGTGGGGAAACTACAACCTAATGTGGGGGAACTACAACCTAATGTGGGGGAACATACTGCCTACCTAATGTGGGGAAACATACTGCCTACCTAATGTGGGGGAAATACAACCTAATGTGGGGGAACATACTGCCTACCTAAGTTGTTTTTTCTAAACTTAAACCTCAGTATTCTGATTTAATTCCTGTGCTGGCACTTTGAAGGAAAAAAAGTTGGCGTGCATTATGATTTGGGCACTCGGGCTCAGAAAGGTTTGCCATCACTGGACTAGGGTATTGCCACAGCAACTGACTAGACAACAAACAAACATTTAAAGATGTTTTATTTTTTGAGTGATAATATAGGGTTTTATTGGCAAAGGGGCATTTATTTTATTTATTTTTACACTTTCTTAATTTATTTAAAAACCTTTTATTTTTTATTTTCACTTTTTGCACGTTATACTATTGTGCAGTACATCTGTACTGCAGCACAGTATAACAGTCAGTACTACACTAACAGCCTTTGCGATCCAGCCTATGGCTGTACCTCACAGGCTGCCGTACTAGGCAGACAGGAGGCCATCAGCTGGTCTCCTGGTGCCATGGCAACCAACAGGATCCCGTGATCGCATCCAGTGGCACTAACTAGCTAGCAACGTGGGGGTATGCATACATCCTAGGGTGGTAAGGGGTTAAAGAATAGATTTGGGTTTCAAGGGAGACACTTGTGTATGTCCTGTGATCGCTTTTTTGTGGTTCCCCATTGTTTCCACGTGGAGCAGCGCCTTCTCTAGTGATGAAATTGGCAATAACTGGATAAATGAAGATCAATTACTAAGTTACATCACATTTTGTGTTTTTTCACCATATTAATAGAAAGTGACCAACCCCTTTAAGTAATTTGACATTAGACTATGAAAGGATCTAACAGCCAATGTTGGAGTATATAGAGGCTTTGAACATTTAAGTATAGATTTTATTCCTGGCATATCCTTCGGTTGCCACCTTTGTCACTGTGTTTGTAGAGACATCCGCTGGCCTGACAATTAGCAGGAGTAGTGAGTATCAGAAATTGCTTTAATAGCATAAAAGCCCAAATACGTGTAATTTCTAAAGGTTACACCTAGAACTCTGAATGTGATTTTCATGTTCATAAAAAAATCATCTAAATATGCAAAAGAATAAAGAGCAGGGACACCGGATCTACTAACCTGCTGTAATTATGAAATGCACAGGTCACGACATGCTAAGAAATAACCTACTTTTAAATGAATAGCTACTTTCCCAACAGCAATATACTCCAGTTAAGGATATTATTATCCATAATTACACTCTCAGGTCGTTGTGATCAAAGTCAAAATGTATGAGCCCGGCATAAGTAATAGAAGGGAAGGAATGGCATGAAAAGTAGAATAAATTAAATCCATATTACATTTTTTTAAAGTATTTATTTAAGTTTTGCAATTTTAATAACAAACACCGCCAACATGGCAGAATAAAGGCAACATATACAATAACAGTCTCCAAGGGTCCCAGAAACCAGCTCTAAGACAGTAAAGGTTTCAAATTATACCCGGATGAGCACCAGTGGGATAGAAGGGCATATCTGAGATCAAACCAGAGGAGGACCAACACAGACAAACACACATACATACACACAAGCACACTTCCCGGCAACCCCACAACCCCCCCCCCCCATCCCAGCCCCATCTCGCAAAGAACAGCATCACACCCTATAAACCTACTGGATCAGTCTGGCCGGTGGGTCAGCCGACAAGTCCAGCAAAAGCCAGGGGGTCCATACCCTGTCAAATTTCTTCAGTTATGAAAAGAAAAAAACAGAAATAGACCGATGCGCATCTAAGCGCAACTATCCTTTAAAGAGATCGTATGTACAATGTAGATAAAGGTTTGCTCACCTACTAGTGTTGTACTTTGAGCACAACACCATTAAAGACTTGATACCCCTTTATGTGGTGCAAAGAAGGAGTGCAGCCGGCACCGGTCCCTTTCTCAGCTGGCAGAGGACAGTCTTGAGAAATAGCAGATAAGGGAGAAAGATTCTCCCAAAAATGGTGTCTTCTGTGGCTCTCTCCTCCGGAAGGTCTGTGTTCAGGATGACTGTCTGGATAAACTCAACTCGGAACCATCCAGCCAATAGTCCATGCTTGTCTTGCTCAGGGAAGCCGCTTTTATCGAAGTATACAGTCAAGTTAAAAGATTACGGTCATCAAGACTTCAGATTTTCATATTTTCCTTCCTTTATTTATCTTGACTGTATACTTCGAGAAAAGCAGCTTCCCTGAGCAAGACAAGCATGGACTACTGGCTGGATGGTTCCGAGTCGAGTTTATCCAGACAGTCATCCTGAACATAGACCTTCCGGAGGAGAGCACCACAGAAGACACCATTTTTGGGAGAATCTTTCTCCCTTATCTGCTATCTGTCAAATTTCTTAGGGCACTTACGACTCACATAGAGAGCCTGGTACAACGGGACATATTTGTTTAACAAAGTTAACCAACAAGACAGCGGGGGAGGGGATGTATCCTTCCATGTCCTTACTACCACTTTATGGGCACAGAAGAGCAGAAAGCCAATCAGCAAGCATCTATGTGAAATAGAGACCTCTTCATTAATAACTCCCAGCAGGCACACCAAAGGGTTGAGTATAAAATGAAAGTCTAGATTATGAGCCAATAACCCCATCACCTCCCTGCAGAAAAGAGCAATGACGGGACACTCCCACACCTCATGCAAAAAAGCAAATCCGGGATATCGGCTACCCAGTTATGAAAGGCTAGTGAGTAGGCCCCAGTGACTGGAGGAGAGCATAGGACTGAGTAAGAGGTTTAGAAAGATCCGTGGAGCCCAGGAGAAGCTCCACATAAAAAAACACAGGGGTAAAGTTTATGGAGCCAAACTGCGCCTGAACCGTATGCCTAAGCTGACGATACCTATAAAGTGCATTTCCAGGGATGACACAACGTTCCTTCATGTCCGAAAAGGATAGAAAATCCTGATCCTCCCCAAACAAGTGGATCACAAATTTGACATTGTGAGAACCCCAGAAACTGGCCTTCTGTAACCCATGTAGGTGAGGTAAATGTACATTCCCCCACAAGTCTATCCTTGGAGATACCAGAGGCTGTGGAAATTGACTCAACACCACGGACCACACTTTAGCTATAGCTTGAAGAGGAGTAAGAAAGGAAGAACGAGAGTGATACCTGTAGAGTGTATTAGTGAGAGCTTCATAGGAACCCATAAGTTAAACAGCTAGGGCCATCGCCGAGTTCGACAGATCCAGATCGATCCACCTAGCTGCATAGACCAATTGGGAGGCAAAAAAATAGTTACATACATCAGGGGCAGCCAAGACACCAATGCCGCTTAGGAGCCTGGAGAAGGGCCTGACCAAGTCTGGGAGGTATTCCCTGCCAGTAGAAGGATCCCAGAGCACCACATAGTGTATTAAAATATTTCCTAGGGGGGATTACAGGAGCTAAGTGAAAGAGATAAAGGAATTTAGGAAGGTAAATCATTTTAAATATATTGTTCCTGCCAGCTAGAAAGAAAGTGAGGACCAAGCAGTCAGCCGCTCCATAGTGGAGCGTAAGAGCAGTTCCAAGTTCAGGGGTAGATAGGCTAAAAGGGACGAAGTTACCTCCACCCCCAAGTATCTGAAGCGAGAAACTACCTGCACCCCAGCCGGAAGAGAGGGAGGGAGAGGGACCCTAGACGAAAGTGCCATTAGGGAGTATTCAGCCCAGTTAACCCGCAAGCAGAGATCGCACCAAATCAGTCAAGTAAATCCATAAGGGACAGAAGAGAACCCTCTGCCATGTACACCAAAGTATCATCTGCATAAAGGGAAACCCTTCTCTACAATAAACCCACTGGGAATACCACAGATATCCGGGCCTCTACGAATGGCTGCCGCCAAGGGTTCTATTGCCAGCGCAAATAGGAAGGGAGAGAGCGGGCATCCCTTTCTTGTCCCACAACCCAGAAGAAAGGTAGCAGAAACATCTAAGTTAGTGCAAATACGGGCCCTAGGACTATCATATAGCAAGTGAACCCAGGCACAGAATTGGGATCCAAACCCAAACGCATCCAGTACCTCCCAAAGATAGGGCCACAGTACATGAATCAAAGGCCTTATAAATATCCAAATCAATCAAGAACAACATATTCCAATTGCAGTTACTTTATTAACAACACTATTATAGTGGTAGAAGTGGTTCAAGACAAAAATATAAGCAATCAATGATTGTGGAAAACAGATCAGATGGGGACACCTGGTCTTATCCCTATCTGTGTTTCCTGCCTCACAATACTGTAGGTCCCCTGTCTTAATGACCTGGGCCCACACCGAACCTCCTAGTACACCCTAGGCTAGACAGGGGGAAATACGTCTAGCATTGCAACAAGATACAACAGGAGAATGGTCCCTAAGGTAGGGGGCTAGGCATTTCATCGCACAGATAAATTACAGGAAAAACAAACACGTGGTAGGTACAGAATAGAAATACCCATGGAAATTAACCATGGGTGTAATACAGTATTCAGATATCAGACATGGGCAGTCGTCTGTAAAGCATAGTTGAGGTATATATATGCACATATGGGTAGAACCATAACAAACCAACGCGTTTCGCTACTCTGTATTACTACAGGTAGCTCCTCAGGGATCAGTAAGGAATACTTAGAGAGGGTCACTGGAGACCATACACAGGGTTGCTATGTGTCCTCTGGACCGGACCCAGCTCCTATCCCTGGGACACACCCTCCGTGCCTACCGGGGATCCATCCCTTTTTTAGTATCCTACTCTTCACCTCACTTCTATCCCTTTCCTCCCCCTTCATATCTAACCTCTCCCACTCTTTATCTCTATCTATACCTAGTTGCTCCCGAGTGGGGAATATCCTTTACCAACTACCGGGTTACCTGTGCACAAGGCAATACCATATTTATATCATTACATCATCCTCCTCCCTTCCCCGCACCCCACCCCCATCTAACCTCTTTCCCCCTCTTATCCCTATCCAGACATAGTGGCTCCTGAGTGGGTGTAATGTACTGGCAGGACTGGTAGTGGATCCTCTGGACCAGAGAGGCGATGGCGCGGGTTGTACTAGAGGACCGGTTCTAAGTGGTTACTGGTTTTCACCAGAGCCCACCGCAAAGCGGGATGAACTTGCTGCGGCGGTAACCAACAGGTCGTATCCTCCAGTAGCAACTCGACCTCACTGGTAGCTGATATGGTGTGGTACACAGGGAGCTGGCAGGGGCGTAGTCGGACATAGCAGAGGTCAGGGCAGGCGGCTAGGGTTCAAAGGCGAGTAGACGGTAGCAAGGGTACGGCAACAGGCAGGGCAGTATACACAGTATTGAACGCTTTCTCAAAGGCACTAGGACACAAAGATCCGGCAAGGGCAGGAAGGGGCTGGAGACTTTTATTAGGGAAGGAGGCAAGGATAATTAGCCAGCACACCAATTAATGGTGCGCTGGCCCTTTAAATTTACAGAAGGTGGCGCACGCGCACGCTAGAGAGCGGGCCGCGTGCGCTGGAAGGCAGAGCCAGTCTGAGCCGGGAACGAGGAGCCAGGTAAGTCAGACAGGGACGCGGCGCGTGAGCGGGGACCAGCCGCCATGGCAGCTGCGTCCCCGACACAAGGGATGCCGTGCTCCCGGGCAGTGTGAAGGAGGAGTGGGGAAGCGAGTGCTCCAGTCCGGAGGCGGGGACCGGAGCGCTGGCTGTGACAGTGCGAACTACCATTCACCTATGATCTATCAGTTACCAGTCTATCCACGTACAAGGTAACTCCCGCCCTTTGGTCATTCCCCTCATATCATCTACTTTTTGCATAGTCTGACTGTATTACCTACCTCTTTATGTTTTATTCTAAATTATGCACCAATAACAGAAATGTCCAGATCTCTGTCACCTATATTACACAACAAAACGAAGAGTACCTAATGTACGCACTCTCTCAAGCTTCTATACATGTGATGACACATAGCAACCATGTGTAAGGTCTCCAGTGACCCCTCTCTAAGTATTCCTTACAGATCCCTGAGGAGCTACCTGTAGAAACGCGTTGGATTGTTATGGTTCTACCCATATGTGCATATGTATACCTCAACTGTGCTGTACAGAAAACTGCCCATGTCTGATATCTGAATACTGTATTACACCCATGGTAAATTTCCACGGGTATTTCTATTCTGTACCTACCACATATTTGTTTTTCCTGTAAATTATTTGTGCGATTATATGCCTAGCCCACCTACCTTAGGGGCCATTCTACTGCTGTATCTTGTTGTTGCAATACTAGACTTTTGTCCCCCTGTCTAACATAGGGTGTACTAGGAGGTTCCGGTGTGGGCCCAGGTCATTAGGACAGGGGACCTACAGTATTGTCAGGCAGGAAACACAGATAGGGATAAGACCAGTCGTCCCCATCTGATCTGTTTTTCACAATCATTGATTGCTTATATTTTTGTAAATACCACTGTCTTGAACAATTTCTACCACTATAATAATGTTGTTAAAGGGGTACTCCGGTAAAAACTTTTTTTCTTTTAAATCAACTGGTGGCAAAAAGTTAAACATACCGTATTTATCGTCGTATAACACGCACTTTTTAGGCTAAAATTTTGAGCCTAAAGTCTATGTGCGTGTTATACGCCGATACACCCCCAGGAAAGGGAGGGGGAGAGAGGCCGTCGCTGCCCGCTTCTCTCCCCCTGCCTTTCCTGGGGTCTAGAGCGCTGCTGCCGGCCCTTCTCTCCCCCTAGCTATCGGCGCCGCTGCCAGTTCTGTCCCCCTGACTATCGGTGCCGGCGCCCCATTGCCGGTGCCGATAGCCAGGGGGAGAGAAGCGGCGCCGACAGCCAGGGGGAAAGAAAGAGCAGCGGCACCCATTGCCGGCGCCGCTGCCCCGTTGCCTCCCCCCATCCCCGGTGGCATAATTACCTGGGTCGGGTCCGCGCTGCTGCAGGCCTCCGGCGTGCGTCCCCGGCGTCGTTGCTATGCGCTGCACGGCGTGGCGCATGACATCAGTGCGCCGCGCCATGCATAGCAACGATGCAGGGGACGCGGGCCGGAGGCCTGCAGCAGCGCGGACCCGACCCAGGTAATTATGCCACCGGGGATGGGGGGAGGCAACGGGGCAGCGGCGCCGGCAATGGGTGCCGCTGCCCCTTCTCTCCCCCTGGCTGTCGGCGCCGGCACCGATAGTCAGGGGGACAGAACGGGCAGCGGCGCAGATAGCCAGGGGGAGAGAAGGGCCGGCAGCAGCGCTCTAGACCCCAGGAAAGGCAGGGGGAGAGAAGCGGGCAGCGACGGCCTCTCTCCCCCTGCCTTTCCTGGGGGTATATCGGGGTATACACGCGCACACACGCACCCTCATTTTACCATGGATATTTGGGTAAAAACATTTTTTTACCCAAATATCCTTGGTAAAATGAGGGTGCGTGTTATAGGCCGGTGCGTGGTATACCCCGATAAATACGGTATTTGTAAATTACTTCTATTAAAAAATCTTAATCCTTCCTGTACTTATTAGCTGCTGAATACTACAGAGGAAATTATTTTCTTTTTGGAATGCTCTCTGATGACATTACGAGCACTGTTCTCTCTGCTGACGTTATAATAATAATAACACTTTATTTATTGTTGTCCTTAGTGGGATTTGAACCCAAGTTCCCAGCACTGCAAGGCAGCAGTGCTAACCACTGAGCCACCATGCTGCCCTTAGCATACATCTGCTATGCATCTGCTATGCATGGTTGCTAAAATGGACAGAGATGTCAGCAGAGAGCACTGTGCTCGTGATGTCATCAGTGTTCCAAAAAGAAAGGAATTTCATCTGTAGCATTCAGCAGCTAATAAGTACTGGAAGGATTAAGATTTTTTAATAGAAGTAATTTACAAATATGTTTAACTTTCTGCCACCAGTTGATTTAAAAGAAAAAAGGTTTTCACCGGAGTACCCCTTTAATAAAGTAACTGCAATTGGAATATGTTGTTCTTGATTGATTTGTATTTTTTTTCCCAACATATTTCCCCTTACCTTAGATTAGTAACGTCTCTACAAGTTACATCTATGCGCCCCTTATAAATATCCAGACTAATAACCACACCAGTAGGAAAGCCCTCCCCCACCGCTGCTATGTTGAGCTGCAGACGCTTCCCATTCACATCAGTAGATCTACCTGGCATAAACCCTGTTTGGTCAGGATGAATGATAGCACCAATAACCCCATACAGGTGAGTAGCCAATACTCAAGCCCAAATTTGAATATCAACATTCAAAAGGGAAATAGGTCCATAGGAGTCAGGTAACACTGGGTCCCATCAAGGCTTAGGAAGCAGAACAACGAGAGCTTCCCTCATAGAGTCTGGGAGGGCTCAGCAACAGCTCTTGAGTGAAATAGATGAAGAAGTATAGGGGCTAGTCCCTCCACATTCATCCTATACCAATCACCTATTATTCTGTCTAAACCCGGGGGCATCTAACGCCTCTGCCTGAGCACGACTAAGCCTGGGAAGGGATAAATCTTGCAAGAAAAAGAGGATTTCCCCCTAACATGGCTTAGAAGGGGCATCATACAAAGAAGAGTAAAATTCCCTGAAGACAAAATTAATCAGCTGGGGATCAGCCACAACAGCACCGTCACTGCCCTTAATACATGGAATAGAGGAAGCAGGGCAACTAGCCTTTACTAAATATGCCAGGGCAAACAGGGCAGCCTCCCTATCCGCTAACCACAACTGGACCCTCTGAGCCTTATCCTACGCTCTCTCATTCCAGGGGATGGATTCCTAACATACTCAGCCTCCTAGACAATCACCTCCTGCAACAGTCTGCCCTCCATAGCCGACCCAATTTTCCGCTGACCCGCAACCCCAGCCATGAAGGCACCTCTAACCGTGGCTTTGTATGCATCCCATTGCACCAAGGGGTCAGAATAAGAAGCATTGTTTCCCCAATACTCAGTATGGACAACCCCAAGAGCATCCACAACTGCCTCAGCCTGCAGCCAGCCAGGGTGCATGCGCCAGATACGGGAAGGGGGACTAGGGCCTAAGTGTAAAACTACAGCAGAGGGTCTGAGATCCTCCTAGTGGTGTAGGAAACATCTCTTACCGCCAGAAGGAGATCTTCAGACGCCAGAGCAAGATCAATACGAGAGAATGACCAATGGGGCGCAGAGTAAAAGGAGGAGGACGCAGTAGGGTATTTCCACCTCCAGAGGTCAGTCAGGCCCAACGCCAAACGCCAGGTATTAAACGGAGAGGAGCCAGGATCAGCAGCAGTGGTGTGGTCGAGGACAGGGTCAGGAACCACGTTGAAATCTCCTCTGAAAAGGACAGAATCAGAGGAAAAAGAAAAAGATCATAATTTGTTAATAATGAGCTCCAGCACAGAGACCTGAAAAGGAGGGGGCACATAAACAGAGACAAGGACAAATGAGAAAGAACCCAGAGAACAATGCAATATCACAAACCTCCTACATCAGTCACAGGCTGCCAGAGAGACCACTAATGGCAGGGCTTTGGTGATCAACACAGAGACACCCCTAGCATTTGTGGAGTATGAGGCATGGTAACCCCACGCTATCCAGGCCCTTTTGAGTGCAAGGATTTTCTGACCCGTAACATGAGTCTCCTGTAGACAAATAATGTGAGGAGACTGGCGTTTCACAAAGTCAAGACATAGGGCCCGTTTAAACTTAGACTTGAGCCCCTGAACTTTCCAACTAACCACCTTCAGGGTCTCCATCATGAAAAAGAAGAATACATAGAAGCAGGAGAAACCAAAGTAGGACCAGGGAGGGTAGAGCACCGGGACCACACACCACACACAAACAACAGAAAGACAAACAAGGCACAGACACAAAACATATATACAAAGTTAGCAAGACATAAGCAAAACATCCCCAAGAAAACCCTGTCTAACACTAAACGGGACATAGCAAACGGTTATTCCCTTACACAATGTAGACCTAGACCCAGAACACAACTGCTACGGGGCGTCAAAGGAACGCCGATTGAGACTAAAACTACTAGTACAAAAATACCCTTTCACCAACCCACCAGGAACTAAAGCGGCCAGTAACTAAAGAAACTACCCCAAGAGACGGTAACTGGAACCTATGGAGGCCCTAAACAAAATCTGACTCCCTAACCACTTACTAAAGACATTCACCGAGAGCAATCTTTAGCAGAGCAGTCCAAGACAGTTCAATCTGGCTGTCGGACAGGGGGGGGCTGCATCCACCCAGTGAAGAACAACAGCTGGAGAAAAAAAGAACTTAGTGGAGGCCCCATCCTCCACTCTCAGGCGAGCAGCATCCAACATAGAGTAGTGATAACCTTTGGCACGCAGCTTCGTTCAGACCTCTGTGAACTGCACATGCTGCTTGTGAAGTTCAACCGAAAAATCAGGGTAAAAGGATACTCTGCTTCCATCACAAACGACTTCGCCCTTGATACGCACAGCCCGGAGGAGGGCATCTCTATCCTTGAAGTGGATAAGCTTCTCCAGGAATGGACATGGAGGGCCACCAGGAGGAGAAGCCTCTGTGGGCCTATTCAACAGAAAAATAAGGAGAAAACGAGTCCACTGGAAGAATCTCCTTCAGCCATGTTTCCAGGAACAACACAGGATCATTCCCTTCCACCTTCTCAGGAAGGCCTAAAAGGCAGATATTATTGCGCCTCAGGCAGTTCTCCATGTCATCCATGTGACTCAGGACCCCTGTGACCTGACGCTGCAGCGATTCAACCCGCTCCGGGAGCTGGTGTAAAGTTTCTTCCACCGTAGGGACCCTGCGCACCACCTCTTCAGTGCATGCACAGATCTTTTGTTTCTCATGTCGTAGAATAACAAACTCTTGCTGCAGTTCATTCACTTTGGTCACCATAATTGACTGACAGGAGGTAAAGGCAGCCAAGAGTTCAGTAAACCGTTGATCAATCCATATTTTATTATCTTGGGCTAAAATAAACTCAGAGGTAAGTGGCCTATGTTTTGTACGAACAATTTGTTTTCCAGTTTGACCAGTGCTATTCTGCAGGCCAAGCAAGTTTATAGAGCTAGTGTTGCAAGAGGGTATTCATAGACAATACAGAGATAGGGGCCCCACCTGGGCCCCATAAATTAGAGACCCAAAGGCCCCTCGTAAGAAGATGCCAGTATTAAAGGGGTACTCCACTGTCCCAGCGTTCAGAACATTTAGTTCCGAATGCTGGGTGCGGGCTTCGGGGGTTGCCACGCCCCCTAAATGCAAGTCTATGGGAGGGGGCATGGCGTGATGTCACCAGGTGCATGGTGTGATGTCATGCAACCCCCAAAGCGTGCACCCAGCATTCAGAACTAAATGTTCTGAATGCTGGGGCAGTGGAGTACCCCTTTAACATAAAACAAATTATAAGTGGGGAACCATGTTACCGATTTTGCAACAGTTGTAAAAACCAAAACTGAAAAAAAGAAACAGGAGCAGTATGGAAAGGAAGGGGTTACACTAAGCACAGAATTGTGGCTGCTGACAAGCTAAAGGGAATGTACAGCAGTAAGTACACTGGTATTTACACAAGGGATAGCTGATTTGAGATTCTCAGATAGAGAATCGACCCTCCTTGAGGAGGCAGACTGGCTCAAAGCTTGCAGATACAAACTCAAGGCAATCTCTCCTGCACAGAACACTAGCTAAGCCCCACCCCACTTCCTGTATCCTGTATCTATATCTGTTACTAGAGACATATTTCCTCTAGTAACAGGCAGTGGAAAGCAGATTGTAGAAAGGGGAAATACCTAGTGTCCAAGACTTTAGAGGTGTTTTTCCAGGGTTAAAAAGTCAATTTTGACAAAAATAGGATTGTGTGACCTTAAAATAAAAAAGTCTGCATTCTTGTAATTGTAAATTCCTTCCTAGTCCCATGCCATCTATCTTTGTGTATGGTGTAATGATGCATCCATAATGCATGTTACACGGCAGCATTATCCTGTGGCTGCCTTGCGATGTCACATTCCTTCGGATGAGAAGCCAATGGGGCAAACTTCTCAAAATTTACAAATGGGTATGCAAAGGAGCTCTCTCCCATAAACAAAAGAACTTGCTCTCAGGTACCACCTATGGCAGGTAACACCATTCAAGAGCTTTATATCATTTTATAAAATGACAGGGGATTAGTGATGGATGATATCCCTGAGATTGGTTTCAGGTGGGATTCTCTGGTTTCACTGGTGTCTTGTTTATTTATTTATATTTTTTCCTTTACAGGATTAGTAGTGGAGATGTCTGATATACAACATTCTGTGACTAAGCAGGGGCTCAGTTTTAGCCCATATTACCATCGTATTATATTGGTATCCACAGCCACCAACCAATCCAGGAAAAGCCAGGTACAGGCAGGCCCGGAGCATAATTTTTTATTTTTTTATTTTTTATTTTTATATACACACCTTACTGTCTCCATGGCTCAGGGAGTTCCAAAGTAAATTTCAAAATATTCAGATTCAACAAAATTTATTTTGTTTGTAAAAAAGTTTTTATTCTAAATTAATTTGCTCATTGCTACTGGGGATTATAGCAAAGGTACCCATCTGTAGACAGCTGTTTCAGAGTTGTTGCCCTCATCAGTATAAATCAGAGTGCTGTCTGGCTTTCTTCGAGGCCTTTATTATGTCTCCTTAAGGAAATTGCTGTAAGTCATGGATATGCAAAGGTCATTCATGCTCCAGCGGGGATTTTAGGAAAAAAAACTACATACAAAGTAACTTTCTCCCAGAAAGAAATAGGTGGTATCACCTTTAAATCACTGTTTGACTTATTCAAGAGCCTTGGAACATGACTGGGAATTATAGCCAAGCCAACATCTCTCTAGAAAGGTGGCTTAGTAAAGAGGCATGTTTTCTGATTATCCATTGGAAAGCGAGGGTCCCATTTCCTGTTCTTGTATGTGGGGCCCCTGGCTGTCTGTATCTGTCCCTGAGTATATTACCTAATGTTTTACATATAGCATGTCATCACACATGTGCCACTTTCTGTTATCTTCATTGCTGCACTCTTGGGAGGGTCCAGCTCCTGGTGGAGTGTTATACTATAGGGGTTCCCAACCAATCACCCAGTTCCCCTGGGGTCTGATGTAAGCGACAATAACCAGATTATCTGTGAATGCCCATCAGGTTATCTTTACCGAGTGTGAAGTCTGTTTGCATTTTGCCTTTCAGATAATCCTTTTCAATAAATATTAACGAGCTTAGAATGATAACAAAACAGCAAGAATTACACGCTAATCCGTCTGAGGTAAATTCTCTGCAAATCTATATCATTTTCTTCCATTTCCATCAACTTAAGATACAAAGAAATCCTTGTGGGTAAAATAGAGTATTGTCGCCCTCGTGATTCATTCTAGCACACAAATTTCATGACAAGTTCAAAGCAAAAAAATTAGAAAAATAAAATCTTTAGAAGAGTTTGCATCATTATCGCTGTTATTATATCTGGGTTAAAAGTTTAAGGTTGACTCAGTGTGTATTCGTTCTGTACTTCCCTTTAATCACAGGGGTCAGAAAGTTAATAATAACACAATGCAACATTAGAGAAATCTTCCTCATTTTGTGAACTTAAGAAGTAACTTTTTGCCCAGGTCAGAAGTTCACTTTAATGTGTAGAAACGTTCTCCTCGCCATCCCGTGGAGGTCTACTTTTAGAAAGAGCCTCTTGTTCGAGGGAAAAGAGATAAAAAGTTCAAGATAAATATTTTGGACATGACTGAGGTCACCAGTGGTCACGGTTAATAATTATTTCATGTAACTGTGTTAAAAAGCATTTTCTGCTCTGAGAAGTAATAGAAGCCCTCTTCTGACTCAAGACCCGCTCCCTGCCGGATAATTCATTTGGTATTCTGTGTCAGAAGGGCTTTGTGATAAGATCATGAGGACGTCTCAGTGGACCTGGTGACCAGCACATCACTTTCACGTGCTCCGTACCTTCAGGGCGGTTCATCCTTTGCAATTTTTTTTTTTTTTTTGTATTCACTGCAAATTCATATGTGATTACCAGGATTGGGTGACATTCAAAGTTGAAAAGGATTTTGCCCGCAGCTTTATATGTTTTCTATGACATGGAGAAGGACGTGACATACTCAGCTAAACAAACTATATAGGTTGGTATGGTAAACGAAAATAAATATGTGGGCTGACATCAAAGATTTTATTAAATATATAAATCTTGCTCTTAGCTTTTTATATCTGGAGCGGCATTGATGGATAATTTGGGGTACTTTAAAATACATAAAATACTTAAAACATTAATAAAATGACAAAAATTTACAGGTGGGACCATGGCTAGATAGGTACAGACGGGTGTTCGGAACTTTCCTGAGCCTTTTTTGCCATAGGAAGAGGCAAAAACTTAAAATTAAAGCCTCTGAGAAGGCTCAGCTGACTTATGGTATTGCAGACGTCTTCTTGAACAAGTACTGATGATTTGAGGCCTTCATTAAGGTGCAACTAAACTCTTCCTCACTACTTGTACCACCTAAATGTGACCGGCCCTGTAGCTTAAGATAAACTTCATGTCCTATCTAACAGTGCCCCATAAGAGACAAAACATTGGGAAGGAGTCTTCTTCCCTCCCTGTTTGTGAACTGCTTGCTAACCAGGCAGCTGTTCTTGCATCGGTGAGTGCCAACGTACCTCTACCCTGGCAGCTATACAGGGTAGATTTCTGATATAATTTCCAGAATGCCTGCCTTTCCCATTACCAAAAGTTTTTTTTGAAGATGACTGAAGGCCCTTGCAGTATTCCACCGACCCTGAAGGTTGTCCCTCCTATCAAGCCTACATCCCAATTAAGAAGCAACCTTCTTAGAATCAGGCTTTTGGGGATATTGTAAGACATAAAATCAGATTTAAACCTGACCATTGACAAGGCTGACCATTTGGAGAAAACCACACTACAAAAATATACAATAATTTATGGGGAACAGAGCCCCCATATATTATATGGGGGCACAAAGGGGCTTAATACTATATGAGGGAACAGAGGGGGCCTAATACTAAGAAGGGGCACAGAGGATGCCTAACTACTCTATGGTGGCACAGAGATGAGCCTAAAATTATACAGGGGCACAGTGTAGATCAAACTACGCTATGGAGGTACAAGGGTTGGACAAATACTTTATGGGAGCACAAAGGTTGGCCTAACACTATACTGTGGCACAGTGGAGGCTAACAAATATATGGGTGCAGTTGGGGCAAAACTACTAAATGGGGACACAAAAGGGGCCCAACTACTCTATAAGGACATAATGGGGGCCTTATACTACCACAGAGTGGTAAAACTACTATATGGGGGCACAGAGGGGCCTAATTGCCATATGGCAAAGGAAAACAGGCAAAAATGGAACCTTTTAAAGCGCCAAACTCTGCCAAGTTGTCAGTTCACAAGGTTATCAGACCGGATAGATAAAATGTAGTTTATTGTAAACACACATCAACGGGTTTCTGGCACAGAGTGGGCCCTTCGTCAGGATAAGGTGCTAGTACAGAAGTTGTGAGGTACAAACTATATGTACACACAGGGATTCACTACAAACAGGAATACTATCAATTAGGAATATGAACCTATTCCTAATTGATGGTATTCCTATTTGTAGTGAATCCCTGTGTGTAGATAAAGTTTGTACCTGGCAACCTCTGTACTAGCACCTTGTCCTGAGGAAGGGCCCACTCCGTGCCAGAAACGCGTTGATGTGTGCTTCCAATAAACTACATTTTATCTACCTGGTCTGATAACCTTGTGAACCGATGACTTGAAAAGGTTCACTTTTTGCTTCTTTTCCTGTGTCTACCATTACCGAACCAGAAAATAACCTGGATTGGGAGGAACCAAGCTGCAGTACCTCGGTTTATACTACATGCGCAATAGATGTTGTGCTCTGAGCGCAACGTCACAGGGTAAGTGTTCTTATTCTTTATCACCTCATCATTGCCTTTTATACTTCACCAGGGGCGCTTGCATGTCTCTCTTTTTTCTCTTTCCCTGTGTAATTGCCACAGAGAGGACCTAACACTATATGGGGAAACAGAGGCGTCTAGCTACTATATGGGGCACAGAAAGGCGCAACTATTATATTGGGACACATGGGGCCAAAATTTGCCACTTAGCCCCCATTTGGTTCCTAATAGAGGATAGGCAGCCTAGGCAGATACTAGTTGGTGGTGTGCTGCCATCATTTTCTCCTTTCCCTTCTATAGTTATTTTGGTTTTCAAATTTCCAATTGCATATTTTCTTTATTTAGCCCTCTGTTTACTATGTTTAATTGCGTTTTTTCTCTGATCGGGGTTGTTACTTTCCTATCCCCAAAGTACTTCGTACAATAAAAATATGATTTCTTGAATGTATCATTATGTGAAAAAAATATGTAGAAATTTTAATGGACATGATTGTTATTAATGATAATAATCTACATTATTTTGTCATTCATGTGTTTGTGATAATAAACGTATACAATAAGTACAGTATAATGCACGAGAATCGGGCTTAGAAAAAAAATCTGTGATTTGGTAATATTAAGTATTAAAGGGGTACGCCACTGGAAAACACATTTTTTTTTTAAATCAACTGGTGCCAAAAAGGTAAACAGATTTGTAAAGGACTTCTATTAAAAAATCTTAATCCTTCCAGTACTTATCAGCTCCTGTATGCTCAACAGGAAGTTCTTTTCTTTTTGAATTTCCTTTCTGTCTGACCACAGTGCTCTCTGCTGACACCTCTGTCCATTTTAGGAACTGTCCAAAGCAGGATAGGATTTCTATGGGGATTTGCTCCTGCTCTGGACAGTTCCTAAAATGGACAGAGGTGTCAGAGAGCACTGTGGTCAGACGGAAAGGAAATTCAAAAAGAAAGGAACTCCCTGTGGATCATAACAGCAGCTGATAAGTACTGTAACGATTAAGATTTTTTAATAGAAGTAGTTTACAAATCTGTTTACATTTCTGGCACAGTTGATTTTTAAAAAAAATAATGTTTTCCAGTGGAGTACCCCCTTTACGTGAGCAAAGGCCATATACTCCATGGAAATTTGCTATTTCCATTTAAAGCATCACAACTTCTGGAAATCTTCCTTTTGAACCTGAGTTTTACATTTTGGGTGGAATGAGTTTCATAGTTTATGCAGATACATTGAAAAGAAGAAGTAATACTTACAATTTACAATAATGCTGCAAAATAATTGAGAATAATAATGCAATAATGGAGAAATATTATCCAAAAAGAAAACATAATCCTGTCATTAAAGGAGTAAAAAATAAAAATGGTTGTCAAATGTGCCAGGAGGTTATACAGATCCATACATTTGTGGATACTGCTTCTGTGCAAAACTATATGTCTATATGGTTACAAACATATATACAGTGTAGTCTGTAGTTAAAGGGGTACTACAGTGGAAAACTGTCAACTGGTGCCAGAAAGTTAAACAGATTTGTAAATTACTTCAATTAAAAAATCTTAATCCTTCCAGTACTTTTTAGGGGCTGTATACTACACAGGAAATGTTTATCTTTTTGGATTTCTCTTATGTCACGACCACGGTGCTCTCTGCTGACCTCTGCTGTCCCTTTTAGGAACTGTCCAGAGCAGGAGAAAATCCCCATAGCAAACATATGCTGCTCTGGACAGTTCCTAAAATGGACAGCAGAGGTCAGCAGAGAGCACTGTGATCATGACATAAGAGAAATCCAAAAGATAAACATTTCCTATGTAGTATACAGACACTAATAAGTACTGGAAGGATTAAGATTTTTTAATTTAAGTAATTTACAAATCTCTTTAACTTTCTGGCACCAGTTGATTAAAAAAAAAACGTTTTCCATGGTAGTACCCCATTAAATGTAAGTAATATGTAGAAAACAGACAGACACAAGGTGTAGCTATAGGGGGTGCAGAGGTAGCATCGTACGGGAGATTTGGTGCCTAAAGGGGGCCCAAGGAACATCTGTCCCATAAGAGACCAATATTATGATTGTCACGTGTCCCTGCTGCAGATTTTGAATTGGTGCCTCAAAGCTACAAGTTACGTAAGTATAAGTGCAGGATCTGACTATAAATGTTTTATTAGGAGTCTGAACCATGTTGATCGCAGCCAGGGACCCGCCGGTAATGGCGGACACCCGCGATCCCGGGAATGTCCACCATTAACCCCTCAGATGCTGTGATCAATGCAGATCACAGCATCTGCAGCATCGCGGTCACTTAAATGGATGATCGCATCGCCTGCAGCGCTGCCGCGTCGATCTGATCATCCAGCACGGCAGACGGAGGTCCTCTCACCTGCCTCCACTGCCTTCCCGCAGACCAGAGCAGAAGATGACCGATAACCCTGATCAGTGCTGTGTCCTATACATAGCACTGAACAGGATTAGCAATTGAATGATTGCTTTAAATGGTCCCCGATGGGGACTATTAAAGTGTAAAAATAAAAGTAAAAAAATAAAATAAAATAAACCCCCCCTCCCCCAATAAAAATATAAATTGTCCCATTTTCCCTATTTCACCACCAAAAAGTGTTAAAAAATATTTTATATACATATTTGGTATCGCCACGTGCATAAATATCTGAACTATTAAAATGAAATGTTAATGATACCGTACGGTGAACGTCGTGAACGTAAAAAAAAAGTCCAAAATAGCTGCTTTTTAAAAAAAAACATTTTATTCCCAAAAAAATTAATAAAAAATGTATTAAAAGTTTTATATAAGCAAATATGGTATCAATAAAAAGTACAGATCACGGCGCAAAAAATTAGCTCTCATACCGCCGCTTATACGAAAAAATTAAAAGTTATTTTATAGTATTTTTTGGGTTGCGCCATACATTTTATGGTAAAGTGAGTGATGTCACTACAACGGACAACTGGTTGCGCAAAAAACAAGCCCTCATACAAGTCTGTGGATGAAAATATAAAAGAGTTATGATTTTTTGAAGGCGAGGAGGAAAAATCGAAAACGTAAAAATAAAATTGTCTGCGTCCTTAAGGCCCAAATGGGCTGCGTCCTTAAGGGGTTAATTATATTTGTCTTATAATATTTTATATATAAAACTTTTCTCACTTCTGCATATTACAGTCAATGCTCTATATTTTTTTCTTACTTACTGTCTCTTTCTAGCACCAGTTCCCACCACCCGATATCTTCAATGACAACCACCCACAGTCTCTCCCCCTTCATTTCCTTTTTCTATAATTCTAACCTTGAACTGAGCTCCAGGATCTAATTCCCCGCTAATATTTTCAATGGCTTTTTGAACTTCCAAAGAATGCAGATTCTTATCTTAAGTAAATAGGATGGAAATAAAGTGGCAGAATCCTCAGATATCTACAAATTACCTTTTGAGAGGTTCTTTTTGAAATGTCTTATCTGCATACAAGATATTTTTGTGTGTATATCAAGAATACTCTATAAAAAAAAAATTACGGAACAAGAACATTATTCAAAAATCCTAATCATGTTTCCCATAGGCTTCAGTTTGATGCCTGAGTAGATAAAGTTGTTTTTAAATCCTTAATGTAAAGCTTTCAGAGTTCTACAATCTTCATCATTATATAGTTTGGAAGTAGATGTCTATAACTCCATGACATATATACATCAAAGGTCAACAAAGAGGTCTGCTCAATGATCATATATTCACCGGCCTTCAACCATACCAAGAGGACATCAACTAGGTGAAAAATCGGTTCAAAAACTTTCCTCAATGCCTAGCTAAAAACCTTTATTTGTATAATAATTCCCCAATGCCTGCCTTATAACCAGGATGTTGAGAAGCATATTGTTGGCCTATAAACTTGAGACTGTTTCCATTGGGAAGTTGGAATAAAAAAGTCATCCTAATGTGGGACAAGTTACAATGATGATGTCTAAGTCATTCAAAAACATTCCTATATATTCTCATGCTCAAAATCCAATGAGGTAATGAACAGTACCCAAGGCAGCAATGGAAAGAAGCACAAAAAGCTTGCCAATTACTTTTATGCCATGAAACAGAAATTGCATGTAACAGGTGTAACCTATGATAATGGATTTTGCTCTATTTTAAAGAAGCACTCCACTGCCTCAACATTTGGAACATTTTGTTTCAAACGCTGGGTGTGGGTGGCGGGGGTCGTGACGTGACGGACATGGACATCACGGACATGACGTTACAACCACGCCCCCTCCCATAGACTTGCTTTGAGGGGGAGTGGTGTGACATCACGAGGGGCATAGCCGTGATGTCACGACCCCTGCCACCCCCACACCCAGCATTCTAAACAAACACCGGGTGCTGCACAGAGATCAGGAGGCGGAGTACACCTTTAACAACTAAGCTCAACCTGTTTATAAAGTTATAATGCCAGCGGCAGGCGTTGGCTCTGTCTCTTATGGTCTCCACCACTGATTCCTTACAGGCCTTAACTCCTTTCCAAGCTCAACCATAAAGGGTCAGCATGCACACTTCTATATCTTTCCCAATCTATTCTTGCTCACAGTAACTATTTCAGAGTGTTTAATCCAGTATCCTGTGGCTGAGCATTGTTGATTGTTGGACCTGCGCCTGTTTTCTGGTTTCTGATTCTGCATGACCCCTTCCCATACTGAGTCTCCAATTGCTGACCTGGATTGCTTACCTAAACCTGTGCCACCTATTTCAGGTACTGTTCTTTTTCTCCTATGTACAACTCGGACGCTTGACTTACTGCTTGGGAACCACCTGGACGACTGGGCCAGCCACCAACCACACTGGGACATGGAACATTCTAGCAGCAAAAGTCCAAATTCAGCATCCTGGCGTGAGATTAAAGGGTGAAGACCATGAGTGCGAGACTCAAAGCCAAGAGCCAAGGCCTAGTGAAAAAGAATCACAGAAATAACATCTTAAAAATTTCAACATATATCTTAATGTAACGAACTGGTCAGGTGACAGGTGGTGGATCCACTGAACCAGAGGGGCGATGACGTGGGCCGTACCAGGGGAACGGAGTCTAACGGACTACTGGTCTTCACCAGGGCCCGCCGCAAAGCGGGAAGGTCTTGCTGTGGCAGGTAACCCCCAGGTCTTTCTACCAGGTAGCGACTCAACCCCGCTGGTAGCTGAGATAGACGCGGTACAGGAGGAGCAGGCAGAAGCGTAGTCCAATGTAGCAAAGGTCAGGGCAGGCGGCACAGGTTCACAGGCGATAGTCAGGCGACAGGTCAGGGCAGGCAGCACGGGTTCACAAAGCGGTTTTCACGGGCAATGGGTCGGCAACAGGCAAGGGCAACACAGGAACACTATGAACGCTTTCACTAGACACAAGGCACTAAGATCCGGCGAGGGCAGGGCAGGGGCTGGTAACATTTATAGGAACAGTGAGGGCAAGGCATCAACCAATGGTGCGCTGGCCCATTCAATTTCATGAAGCCGGCGCGCGCCCTAAGGAGCGGGGCCATGCGCGCCAGGAGACAGAGGCAGTTCCCAAGGAAGGGGCCGCGGGTAAGGAGACACGGGATGCGGCGCGTGTGCAGGAACCGGCCGCCACGCTAACCGCATCCCCGACTGAGGAGACCCTGCGCTACCGGTCAGCATGTCTGACCGGGACGCGCAGGGACACCGCAGACTGGGGCAGGGACAGCGAGTGCTCAGGTCCAGAGGAGGGGACCGGAGCGCTCACTGTTACAGTACCCCCCCTTTGGTCTCCCCCTCCTTTTGGCACCAAGGAAACTGAGGATGAGGCTGCGGTCCAAGATGTTCTCCTCAGGCTCCCAAGATCTCTCGTCAGAACCGCAGCCTTCCCAGTCGACCAGAAAAAATCTTCTCCCCCGAATGAGCTTGGACGCCAAAATCTCCTTGACAGAGAACACATCCATTGTGCTGGCCACAGGGGTAGGAGTAGAGACCTTGGGGGAGAAGCGATTAAATATCGCAGGCTTTAGGAGGGAGACATGGAAAGAGTTGGGAATCCTGAGGGAAGAAGGAAGATGGAGTTGATAGGACACTGGATTGATTCGCTTCTTGATTCTATAGGGTCCCAAGTAGCGGGGACCCAACTTTTAGCTTGGGACCCTAAATCGGATATATTTGGAGGAGAGCCACACCTTGTCACCAGGGAAAAACTCTGGAGGAGCTCTGCGTTTCTTGTCTGCCTGAGACTTCATGCGGGCACAGGCTTTGAGGAGAGCGGTGTGGGTCTCTCGCCAGATAGAAGAGAAATCCCGGACAAGGTCGTCAACTGCAGGTACGGGAGAAGAGGAAGTCAGCGGCAGAGGTGGAAGAGGATGGCGACCAAAAACTACAAAAAATGGAGACTTGTTAGAGGCAGAGGAGTGCTTGTAATTATAGGAAAATTCTGCCGAGGGAAGCAGATCAGACCAGTCACTGTAGAGTGAGGACACGAAGTGGCGTAGATAGTCTCCCAAAATTTTATTCACCCGTTCCACCTGGCCATTGGACTGGGGATGGTTGGAAGATGAGAAGTCCAACTTGACCGCGAGCTGACTACATAGAGCCCTCCAAAATTTAGAGACAAACTGCACCCCACGGTCTGAGACAATGTGCATGGGAAGACCGTGGAGGCAGAAAATATTCTGGAAAAACTGTATGGCCAACACTGGCGCAGACGGAAGACCAGGCAGAGGTGCAAAGTGGGCCATCTTCGAGAAGCGATCTACTACGACCCAAATGACCGTCATTCCATGGGAGGAGGGGAGATCGGTAACAGAGTCCATGGTGATGTGAGACCACGGAGCCTCAGGAATAGGGAGGGGCAAGAAGAGACCAGCTGGCTTCTGGCGAGGTGACTTGTCCCGAGCACAAATCATACAAGCTTGAACGTAGTCCGAGACATCTTTCTCCATAGTAGGCCACCAGTATCTTTGGGAGATAAGCTGGAGAGTTTTCTGTACCCCAGGATGACCTGCAAATAAAGAGGCATGGCCCCACTTGAGGACTCGAAGACGCTGACATGGAGGCACATAGGACTTGCCTGGAGGGAGTGAGCGCAGATCCACTGGAGCAACGGCAATTAGGCGCTCAGGCGGAATTATATGCTGAGGAGTTATCTCGTCGCCCACCACATCAGAAGAGCGGGAAAGGGAATCTGCCCTGATGTTCTTGCTCACAAAATGAATCACAAAATTAAAGCGAGCAAAGAACAACGACCAGCGAGCCTGACGTGGATTCAGCCTTTGTGTGGATTGGAGATAGGCAAGGTTCTTGTGGTCCGTGAAAATATTCACAGGGTGGATGGAGCCCTCGAGAAGATGCCTACACTCCTAGAGTGCCAATTTCATGGCCAACAGTTCCCTGTCACCAATAGAATATTTTCTCTCGGCGGGAGTGAAGGTCTTGGAATTAGAAGCTGCAAGTGAGTGTCTTGCCCCTGGGTGACTTCTGGGTGAGTACGGCTCCGGCTCCCACGGAGGAGGCATCAACTTCCAGTCAAATAGCTCAGAGATCAAGGGGAGAGGGTAACGATTCTTGACAGTAATCTTGTTTAGACCTCTGTAGTCTATGCAAGGACGGAGGGAGCCGTCCTTTTTGATAACAAAGAAAAAACTTGCCCCAGCAGGAGAGGAAGATTTCCTTATGAAACCTCTCTGTAGATTTTCACAAATGTACTCCGACATGGCGATAGTCTCTGGTGGTGAGAGTGGGTAGATTCTACCCCGGGGTGGAGTAGTCCCGGGCACCAAGTCGATAGGACAATCGTAGGGTCTATGAGGTGGAAGAACTTCGGCTTGCTTCTTGCAAAAAACGTCAGCGAAGCAGTGGTAAGGCTCCGGAAGACCAGGTGGCGGAGCAACAACGGGGTCTTGCTTGACATGAACAGACTTGAGGCAATGGCCGAGGCAAGATGGACCCCAACTCAGGATCTCTCCAGAGGACCAATCCAGGAAGGGACAGTGGCGCTGAGGCCATGGCAAACCCAGGAGGAGTTCTGAGGAGCAGAAGAGAAGGACCGAGAACTCCAAAGTTTCTGTATGCAAAATCCCGATGTCCATCTGTAATGGCAAAGTGCGGTACTGCACAGTGGCAGAAAGTCTCTCACTGTTGACTGTAGAAATGAAGACTGGCTTGGGCAAACGGACCACAGGGATTTGATGCTTGTCAATGAAGGAGGCATGGATGAAATTGCCGGCAGATCCAGAATCCAAGAAGGCGGTGGCAATGAAGGTAGACTTGGGGGGGAAGGAAAGCTGCACTGATACCATAAGACGTGGAGAGGAAGAATCCACACCTAGCAATGCCTCTCCCACGTTTACTAGGTGCGAGCGTTTCCCGAACGCGGTGGATGAAGAGGACAGTCTCTGAGGAAGTGCTCGGTACTGGCGCAGTACAGACACAAATTCTCGTTTCTGCGACGACTCCGTTCCTGCGGGGTCAGGCGAGACCGGTCCACCTGCATGGCTTCCACGGCAGGAGGCCCAGAGGCGGGTTGCGGTGGACGCTGAAAAACAGAAGCCAGACTGGGATAGCGTCTTGGACGAGCTCTCTCTTTCTCCTGAAGGAGTTCCTCTTGTCTCTCGGCGAAACGCTTGTCAATCCTAGTGACCAGTAGTATAAGGTAGATGGTATCTCCCGTGCAACTAGGACATCTTTAATTTCACTGCTTAGTCCCTTCTTGAAGGTGGCACAAAGGGCATCATTGTTCCAATTCAACTCAGAGGCGAGAGTACGGAATTGGATGGCATATTCACCCACGGTAGAGCCTCCTTGGGTCAGGTTCAGCAAAGCAGACTCTGCAGAGGTAACCCGGGCAGGTTCCTCGAATACACTCCGGAACTCTTGACAGAAACTCTGGACGGAGGTGGTGGTTGGATCAAAGCGGTCCCATAAAGGTGTAGCCCAGGCCAGGGCCTTCCCGGAGAGCAAGCTGAGTATGAAGGCCACCTTGGCTCGTTCGGACGGGAACTGGTCGGCCAGCAACTCGAGATGGAGTGAGCACTGCGACAGGAACCCACGGCACTGCTTCGGATCACAGTCATACTTTTCCGGCAAGGACTGCAGGCTGTGATGGAGCAGCAGGTGCAGGCGGAGGTGACAGCTGTTGCTGCGTAGGCAGGAGTTGCTGCATCATGGCGGCCAACTGGGCCAACTGTTGACCTTGCTGGGCAATCTGCTGAGTCTGTTGAGCCAGTACGGTGGAAAGATTCGCAAGGCTAGGAAGAGGCACCTCAGCAGGATCCATGGCCGGATCTTACTGTAACAAACCGGTCAGGTGACAGGTGGTGGATCCACGGAACCAGAGGGGCGATGACGTGGGCCGTACCAGGGGAACGGAGTCTAACGGACTACTGGTCTTCACCAGGGCCCGCCACAAAGCGGGATGGTCTTGCTGCGGCAGGTAACCCCCAGGTCGTTCCACCCGGTAGCAACTCAACCCCTCTGGTAGCTGAGATAGACGCGGTACAGGAGCAGGCAGAAGCGTAGTCCGATGTAGCAAAGGTCAGGGCAGGCGGCACAGGTTCACAGGCGATAGTCAGGCGACAGGTCAAGGCAGGCAGCACGGGTTCACAAAGCGGTTTTCATGGTCGGCAACAGGCAAGGGCAACACAGCAACACAGGAACCCTAAGGAGCGGGGCTGCACGCGCCGGGAGACAGAGGCAGCACATGAGGACGGGGCCGCGGGTAAGGAGACACGGGATGCAGTGCGTGTGCAGGGACCGGCCGCCACGCTGCACATTACCAATGAGGACCAGCTACAGTTAGCAGCTGGCACCCGCTGGGTCTGGTACAGACCTGACCCCCTGGTCAGCATCATATTTCCTTACCTGACTCAAACCATAATGGGGTTGCCAAAGAGTAGTTTGTTGCAGAGCACCTTGCAGCCGAAGGCTTGTTTTAGTGGCCTTGATCAAGGGTTTTATATCCGACCATGTTTTCTAAAGAAATTTTTTTAACATTAATTGACAAAATGTATAAAATTTTTCAGTGTCTACTGTATCTTCTTCAAGATCAGAAGCTTTGTGTATGGTGAATGTGATAGAATTATAATAAATCACAACTTGTACTAGCATTCAGGTCTCAGTATATTGTTTTTATTTTTTAACCTATGACCAAAATATAAAATACCCAACATATAAGATCACGTGGCTTTGTTAAAGATAGTAGGAATCATCCTACTATATCATCTTCTCCTGGGCAGTTGCTATGTTAATGCCTCACAGCTAATTCATTGGTCTGGATCAGCTGATCTTGCTGCTCAGCACTGGGCTTGTTAGAGTAGAAGATCTTTGTCTTTTGCAGCATGGTATGGATTATAGTGTATGCTCCGTGTTTGTTTGTTTTTTGACCCAGTTTACTTGTATTTCTTTTGTACCTTGTTCTAGCCTAGCTTTGCTTAGAGATAGCTTTGAAGTTTCTTGGTTCAATCTTATTAAGTCTTGTAGTTTCTGTTGTTTTTCCCAATTTAAGTGTGTTTGCTCTTTAGTTCAGTATTGCTCAGCCATATTTTTGTCTCTGAGTCCTAGTGTCCACTAGTTACTTGTTAGAGGCAGTTTTGTAAATCAGGGTTGTCATTAGTGACATTTTCAGTGACCATGAGGGTCAATGGTGTATAGTGTTAGGGTCAGTATTTAAAGGGGTACCCCACTGGAAAACATACTTTTTTTTTTTTAATCAACTGGTACCATGAAATGAAATAGATTTGTAAATTACTTGTATTTAAAAAATCTGAATCCTTCCAGTACTTATCAGCTGCTGTATGCTCCAGAGGAAGTTAGTTTCTTTTTTAACTTCCTTTCAATCTGACCACAGTGCTCTCTGCTGACACCTCCGTCCATTTAAGGAACTGTCCAGAGTAGGAGCAAATCCCCATAGCAAACATCTCCTGGTCTGGACAGTTCCTAAAAAGGACAGCAATGTCAGCAGAGAGCACTGTGGTCAGACAGAAAGGAAATTCAAAAAGAAAAGAACTTTCTGTGGAGCATATAGCAGCCGATAAGTACTTGAAGGAATAACATTTTTAAATAGAAGTAATTTACAAATCTGCTTAACTTTCTGGCACCAGTTCATTTAAAAAATGTTTTTCCAGGGGAGTACCCCTTTAATGTTAGATTGAGGGAAGGCAAGTTGGGGTTGGTTTTCGTAGTTCGTTTCTGTCCATCATCCATGTACGTCAGATCCTTCATCATGTGTTTGTGCAATCGTCTGTTCCATCATCAGTCAGTTTCTACCTTACTTGTCCCAGAGAAACCCCAGGATCAGGCTGGATACGTGTGAGTGCCGCAGTCACTTTGTATGTCTAGATGCTTATGTGGTTTTATTATCTTTTATCTGTTCTATGAGCAAGCAGCAGTGCACTATGTCTGACTCCTTTCCTGCGTAGGATGGAATCCAGAGGGACGTGGCCTGTGGAAAGCTTGTGATTGAAGTGGATTTTTCTGACACAGAATGACTACAAGGCTCAGCCACATATCCAGACACCGGCTTGTCAGCTTTTGGATGTGGAATAGACATTTATTAGAGACGACGATGTGCTGAGTATATATGTTAGAGCAGTTCATGGTTTTACTGTGATATAGCAGGACAGCTTTATAAGTTTCTGCTTTTGTTATTCATTACTTGCTTGCATTGATAAGTACTGTCTTGTATTCTTGGAAATGTTTGATTCAGCCATAGAGTCCAGGGGGTATCCGGGTAGTGGGAGTAACTATTAGGATCGGGGAATGGCGACTGCTATATGCGACCAGAAAACATTGCTACAGGTTCATTTTCAAAGAAGGTTCATCATATGACTGGGGCAAATTTCTGTCCAATGAAAGTAAACAATGCAGGTTCCTATTGAATAACAGCAAGCAGAGAACTTGAAAAGTGTAAGAAATTTAAATAATGATTAAAGCGTACCTGTCATATTACAGAAAAATAATTATTTTATATGTTATGCACTAGGTCATGAAGATTCTTTACATGTCTTTACATGTCTAACTTCTCTATTTAGCTTACAAATCCCTCTGTTCTGCTGCTCGCTTATTCCCACATACACTGCTCAGGAAGGGGCATGTCTGAGGCACAGAAGAGTGCTAGTCCCGCCCTCACTTACTGGAGTTTGTCCCGGTCTGTGCTTTAGCTTGGACAAAGATGATGCTGCAGCTGGAAATGATTATGTTCTGGATTGTATGGGGACCCATAGTGGTCTTTTGAATAAGCTATGATTTATATAATAAGGAGATACATTTTATTTTTATTAAGTAAATTAGAAAGGTTAATGTTTCACCATAATGTACAACATATAAAAAGTTTTTGATCCTGCCAGTGCCCATTTAACATTTATTTGCTTAAACTGGAATATCTATTTAAATTCATATTGAGTTTGAGTCCCAAAATATGAAAACAATAATTTTATTTTCAAAGACAAACAACCTTTATGCGAATTTTGCCCTAAGAGACTATATTTAATGCAATGTTAATGTCCCACAATAAAAATGTAACTACATGCCGGCATGCCAAACACTGGCAACAAACCGATATTGTATAAGCAAACAGATCATAATCATCAATCTTAAGCAACTCATTAAAACTGTATTTTTAAATAGATTCTTCATGGAGAACAAATGCCTCATTAATCTGGAGCGTCTCAAGCCGAGAGCACAAGTAAGGTCAGAAAGAATAATGAGTGACAAGACAGGTCCACCAGACACTGCATGTTCCTTACCTTCAAGCCTCCCGTAATGTAAAGGTCAACAGATTTGTTAACTAAAGAGAAAAATGAACGGTTATCCCAATGATTAGCCCGAAATGGTTGAATTACTGCTTATATAGAGGTGTTCTCTCATTCATGAGTATGGAGTAATGGAAAAGGGAAGGTATGATGATGACAAGGATCATTTGTCTTCAAGAATGATAGTACTGTACAATAAACCTGCGACTATATCACAATCCAACATAGCTTCACTAACGCACAATGTTGTCACGTTATCAATGAATAATGGCCAGAAATAGTCATATAGAAATCTAAATGACTCCCAATGCATATGTGAATGTAGGAAATCGGGGGGGGGGGGGGGGGGGGAGCTTCTTAAAATAGTATATTGGTGGTGGTTCTTTTTTTAAGATCCTAGGACATACTATTGTAAGTCAGATAGGAATCTTTTGCAAATCTCAACTTGTACTATAAGCTCCTGGCTATTCAGCTGACATAGAAATGTATGTACAATGTCTTGGATAAGAGAACACTGCTCTGATTTCTCCAGTGAACTGCAACTAATATTGTATCTGGAATCGAGTGCAGGTCAGCACTTACACGGGGATTCAAAATCTAGATGAAAATAAGAAAACTGGACTTAAAAAAAATTCAAATAGTGAATGTGAAATTTATTCAGCCTTCCATAGCCATACAACACTACTTTGTCATGAGTTCCTATTTTCATCTAAATTTTGCATTACTGGAGACTTTGGTCGAATCTGGGACAGCTGATTACCCATATTGGACTTGAAGGGGGAGATTTATAAAAACTTGTGCAGAGGAAAAGTTGTCCAGTTGCCCATAGCAACCAATCAGATTGCTTGTTTCATTTTTAACAGGCCTTCCTAAAAATGAAAGAAGCGAGCTGATTGGTTGCGTTGGGCAACTGGGCAAGTTTCCCTCTGTACAGGTTTTGAAAAATCTCCCCCGAAGTCCGTACACGACACCTCTTCTTTTCTGAGGACTACATTGGCATACAGTCCCTCCTTAAGAATTTGCCTTCTTGCTTCTCTATAGAAAAGGCTGAGAAACCAACTCTCTTAAGCTGGCCATATACATGGGATATTAAGTGACAACACAGGACATCAAAGTACAATGTGAATGTTCATATGAATGATTATATCAGTAACATGCTTAAAAAAAAACACAGAAACGTGTGCAAAATGGCAAATGATCAGCTCAATTTGGCTGATCATACCATACATGGCTGGAAAAACTCATAGCATAAGTCTGCTGTCCGCCAACATGAACAATAATGTAATTTACAGCCAATGGTCGGTAAAAATTGGCCTACCATTTCGGCCGACCATTGTCAACTATGAGTATGGCCTGCTTATGATTCCCTCTTCATCTGGGCCAAATTAGAAAATGACCAGTGAAGGGTGTATGTGGTGGAAGATCCAATGTGGTAGTAGCCTGTAAAGGAGTTAAACCACAATTCACCCGCCATTCTATATGTATGCCTTTAAGAGATGTGTATTAGTCTTCTTTATTGCTTTATGTGTTAATATTAATTTACTTTCTGCCCCCACCTAGGCATTGTTTGTAAAGGTGGACAGCAGCATGCAGAGTTGAATGTGTTGCTATATTTCTCTATTTTTGTTGTAGCATGCAGAGTTAACACCACACCCCTTCAAAGTAGCTGGCACCAGAAAATAAGGTTAGGCTTGCAAGAGGAGGTGTTGGCATCAGTGGGGGCTGAGAAGAGAGACCCTTGCACTGATGTGAATGTTGTGGTACTGAATGCTGTATCACAATGTTATGGGGGAAGTTCAAAGGCATGTGCTTTAATGGATGGTGTTTGGTGCCACTTTACTAGTGGTTGGTAATGGGGAGAACTGCTCAACTAGGGTGCAGACAAAGAAGGTGGGACCAAAATATATTGTGGAACAAGGATTTGCCAGTCTAGAGCCAGCATATGGTGCGTTGCACTGAGGGCTGAGGCAATTTTGCAAAAATGCGAGTCTGCTGGTGTATGAGGAGCGGAGGGTGAATCTACCATGTGACTAGAGAATAGTTCAAGATACTACCAGTGTACCCTCATGCAAACTGTTATAATGTGACTGGTCTTTTATAATGTAATAATCTCTGTACAGCACTGCAAAGGGGATAGGGGATAAGATGTCTAATCACAGGGGAATTCTGCCGCTGGGACCCTGCACAATCTGGAGGGCAGCACCCAGAGATTTATTTTTAGAACGCCAGCTTTAGGCTTTTGTGTTCGTGATATCACGCCACGTCCCCTCCATTCATGTCTATGGGGGGGCATGACGGTTGTGTACTTCTGCTCCACAGCCGTCACACCCCCTCCCATAGACATGAAAGGAGGGGCATGGGGTGAGATCACAGGGAGACCCAGCGGTCAGACCCCCATGATCAGACATCTTATCCATATCCTTTGGATAGGGGATAGGATGTCTAGGGGCAGAGTACCTTTTTAATGTTTCATTATCTGGCAATTTGGTAGATGAATCTGGGTTTGGCCAATGCCCCAAAAATGCTAACCATAATGACATAGGGCCATAGTTTAGGTTCTATGCCTATGTTAAAACTACTGCATTTGAAGACATTTGTGGCAATATACTTTTTCCTGTTCCAGCATAATAGTGCCCCAGTGCAGAAAGCAAGGTCCATACACACTTGTTTGTGGAGGATATCGCAGCAAAAGAGTTCCAAACCCAAATAAATGTACCTTAGTTGTTGAATAGGATGCCTATCAAGCTTACATACAGTAGATGTGATCTTCAGGTGTCTATATAGATATGGCGATATGGATCAATGTTATAAACTTACCTGTTTTACATTCCTTAAAATAATAATCATCATATATCAAAAAACATATTGTGGTTTATTGGTTTCCAAGGAATTTGGTCATAATGTGTATGGGAGGAAGGAAAAGATTATGAACCTCAACGGAGACAGGAACTGATGTGAAGGGGCCTTGCTAAGGCCTTAAAAGAGACAAAATCCAATATGTATATCACCCCTTCAAAAAAAAAATATTTATAGTTATCGAATTATATTGCTATACCAGGAGCAAATATAACCACCATAAAGTTATCAAGGATTACCTCCATATTGTTATTGAACAAAATTCAGTATACTGATGTAAGATTATGTGGACACAGACACAGTCAAAGGTGGTGCCCACCTGGGTATCAAGGGCTGAAGTAGATCCCTTTCCCTTAATCCATCTTCTCACTTCCATGGTTGAACTTGACGTGTGTCTTTTTTCATGTAACTATATGCCAGCGACGCCACTGCTGATGTGAGAGGTGACGATCTCTGTAGAGTGCCCTGTAATATGCTGTCACTATATAAGCAACTAGAAATAGAAAGGAAAAGTTGGTTTGTCCATATAGGTGTCCGATATTGATTTCCAGAAGGAAAGTTTCAGCTAAGAATATGTATTGTAATATACAAAGTGATAGGGTGACATGAACTTGGAAGTTTCACAGAAGTCACCCTTAGGCTGGAAACAAGTATAAATAGTGAAACCCAGTAAATAGATGAAGCCTATATAGGGTAAGGTGCACTGACATCTTGACAGTGAGTTACATGCTGTAAACTACTTACAGCCATTCAATTAAATGAAAACTTGATCCCCACATACCTTTTATCTTGCGTCACAGGCTTCTAAATTCAGATGTCTGAAGGGTTTCCTAATGAATGTCGATGCTGTGTGTGCATCTACTCCATGGCAAGTATGTGCAAGGAGCAGAGAAGGTCATCACCCTGCAAATGTGTATACACAAGTGTCCATTATTCCCTTACCATATAGTCATTTTACCAAGGACCATAGGTGTGTTTAGGTATCCAGCATTACTTATAGATGACAATCACACTGATCCTTCAGTCATACTTTTTTCCTAGAAACTTACGCAGTACCCTGAATTTCATCTAATTCCTTAAAGGAAATAGCTTCTATCTTGTGCTCATGTAGAAAGCCAGGACTGCTATGTGCTGTGACATTGTTTTTTTTTTCCCATATAAGTAGCTTAGTCATTGTATTGCATTCATTCTAATTCTAAATACACATTGAGATAGATTTAAACATTTCAAAAGGAGATACCTATAAACCTGCATGCTCCTCCTATTCTCCACTGGGTAAGATAGCCAAATGGACATCAGGGAGGGTGGATGTTGGACACATACAATGACGGGCTCAAGGGCACATATAGAATACCAACATAAAAATCAAGAATTTCAGTTCTTCATGTTGTAATGTGTTCCCAATTATTTTCTTACGAACAATGGTTCCTGCTGCTTGAGATCATTGGCAAAATCCTCCTGTGTAGTTCTGGGCTGATTCCTCACCGATCACATGATCATTGAAACTTCACAAGGTGAGATCTTACATGAAACCTCTGACCGAGGGAGATTGAGAGATATTTTTAGTTTCTTCCATTCGTAAATAATGGCACTAACTGTTGGAAACTTCTCCCCAAGCTGCTCGGCGATGGTCTTGTAGCCCATTCCAGCCTTGTGTAGGTCAACAATCTTGTCCTTGACATCCTTGGACAGCTCTTTGGCCTTTGCCATGGTGGAGAATTTAGAATCTGATTGATTACTTCTCTGGACAGGTGTTTTTTATATAAGTAACAAAGCTGAGATTAGGAGCACTCCCTTTAACAGAGTGCTACTAATCTTAGCTTGTTACCTGCATAAAAGACACGTGGAAGCCTGAATTATTGCTGATTTTTAATGAATACAGTGACCCCTCGACCTATGATGGCCCCGACATATGATAATTTCAACATGCGATGGCCTCAGGCAGAAGGCAGCATCAACATACAATGCTTTTTTTATGTTGGGGCCATCGCATAAACGGCTATACGTCAGCGCTGACTGCTTCAGCTGCCGCCGGATAGCCGTGTACGGTGCCCCATGAGCTCTGGTTATGTCTCTTACCTGTCCTCGGGGCTCCGGCGCGTCCTCTTCGGGATCCCCTGCATTGTCGGCGCTCTCCATCGACGTCATCACGTCACTGCACACGCCGCCCCGTCATCCAATAGTAGCGGCGTGCGTAGCAACGTGATGGCAGCGATGGAGAGTGCGGATGCCGGGGAAGCAGAGGCCTTGCCGGAGCGTCAGGGACACCTCGGGGACGCTGTGACAGCGATGGAGGGCGACATCCTGGGCAGCGGTGACGAGCGGTGACGGTCCGGAGCGGCGGGGACAGGTGAGTACAACTTCCTCAAACAGTGGTCTACAACCTGCGGACCTCAAGATGTTGCAAAACTACAACACCCAGCATGCTGGGTGTTGTAGTTTTGCAACATCTGGAGGTCTACAGGTTGTAGACCACTGTCCTATACTTTACATTGCACGGATCCCTCAACATGCAATGGTTTCAGCAAACGATGGTCCGTTTGGAACGGATTACCATCATATGTTGAGGGACCACTGTATACGTAAATCAAAAGAATGTCCCTGGAGGTTGCAGGGCAAATCAATTATTAACAACCTTTAAGGGGTTGCCCCCTCGCGGGGAAAACCCTTTACTAGAAAACCCCTGTAAAATAGTAACTTTATTGTGATCAATAGTTAAAATATACCCCACACAAACGTTTAAAATTGCCAGAAGCTCTAAGGTAGTATTGTTCGGGAGAGTTAGTACCAATCTCACTACGATGGGACACTATTCAGCGAGGCTACCCATGACAAAGCTGATTCGTCAGCAAAACGTCGGGGAGGCTAGTAGTTAGAATAGGGACCCAGTACCAGGTGCAATCGTGTGTGGTACAATAAGCACATAGATTATAAGCACTGACCTGGGCTGAATAGTGTCCCATCCTAGTGAGAGTGGACCTAACCCTCTAGATCAATACCACCTTAGAGCTTCTGGAAATTTTAAACGTTTGTGTGGGGTATATTTGAACTATTAATCACAATAAAGTTACTATTTTATGGGGGGGTTCCTAGTAAAGGGTTTTCCCCGCGAGGGGGCAACCCCTTAAAGGTTGTTAATGATTGATAAGGAATGCAAATCAAGTCATAATTTATTTGAAACACATTATAGATTTATTTAGTTGTTATTCTATCTCTCACTGTTCAAATAAATCTACCATTAAAATGACAGACTAATTTTTTCTTTGTCAGTGAACAAACATACAAAATCATGAGGGCATCCAATACTTTGTTCCTTCACAGAGGATTATTTAGTGTAAGGGCTTGTTCACACTGAGGAAATTCAGCAATTCCGTAAAGCATTCACACCATTCAGATTGACCTGAAATTGGTGATTTTATCTGCAGCAATTTGCTAAAGACTAAAGCTCGGTCCTATTGACAAAAGCCCAGGCTTGAGATTTCAGATTACGCTGGAATTCAATTACTCTTGTCGGAAGTTCTGCTGTGGAACATCCGACGTGTGAACTGAGCAGCGGGATTCCCATTGAAATCAATAGGAGGGTGCTGCAAGGCGGAATCCACATAGAATTGTTCATGGATATTTTGCGCGGATTCTCCGTAGTGTGAATTGAGGCCTTAGGGTATTCAGCCTCTGAATGCAAAGAACAGCTACATCCACAGACAGCAGGGAGATATAGTGGGGGACATTTACTAATCTAGTCTATTCTGTCTATTGTGCTCCTAATTTATCAAAGGTCTCACAGCCCTTGATAAATTCTGTGCTCAGACTTCAGGGTCTACAGCTTAAACTGCATTTAGACCTGCTCCAACATGGTCTGATATTTCAGTGTATTTTGGGCAGATGCGACTTGTCGCACAAAAGTCGCACTTGATAAATTCAGCACCAATGCATTTTCCAATGCATTTCCGTCTAAAATAGACTTGCATGCATCATGTTCTAAAAATCCTCTACAGCAAAAGTCGCAGAAAAGTCGCACATATTTAGACTGAGACTTTCTGTGAGACAAATTTAGACAGGAAAAACCAGTCTAAATCCTTTGATAAATCTCCCCCAGTATCTTGCATATGATGTGTGACTGAAACACAGATATTAAAAGGGATAAAAAAAAAGGTACAAGATGTTTCATTAATCTTGTTAATCTTGCTTTAAAAGACCAGATAAGTGCCAGGTTATTAAAAATGTAGCATTATTGGATGGTCATATAAAATAAAATAAAAATGACCAGAGAATCTTCAATCCTAACTGTGGAAATGGGTATTCTGGTTTCAGCAAATAAATATTTTCCTTTGTATAATGGAAAGTTCTACAAATTTTACATTTACTTTCTGTACCAAATCCTAACAAACTTTAAAGGGGTTCTCCGCCGCTAGATATCTTATCCCCTATCAATAGGATAGGCGGGACCCTCGCGATCTCAGCACAGAACCCGGGGTTCTAAACGAACGCTGGGTTCCGGCGGTAGTGGCCGTGACGTCATGCCACGCCCCACATCGTGAATTCACGCCTCGCCCTCTCCATGCATGTCCATGCATAAATGCCGTCACGCCCTCTCCCATAGACATGCATTGAGGGGGCGTGGTGTGACGTTATGACTACAGCCGCCTGAACCCAGCATTCATTCAGTATTCCGGGTGCTGTGCCGAGATTGCAGGGGTCCCGCCTATCCTTTTGATAGGAGATAAGATACTCACCAAACACAAAGGCCAAATGTGGTATAAAAGTAAGGTGAGGTGAGGTATCAGATGGGAGGGTGCATGGTCTGACTTGTTTATTTTAACTTTGTTTTCCCTTTCAGCCTTCATTTGCTTGCCTTATTCATATGTATGTAGTGCTGTTCCTACATAGTGTGCCCCACTTACTTAGTGTCTGCACACTTCCAGTGTCCCTATACCATATTTGCACTTACCCTTGTGTACTGATGTGCTTTATTTAGTCTATGATATATTTACCTCCATTGTGTATTTTGATTTTATATATCATTAAAGTTGTGTATGTTTTTAGCATATGATTAATAAAGATTTGTTACTTTCATACCACATTTGGCCTTTGTGTTTGGTGACTATGATATATCTGGCCTGTGGTCTATTATGACTTGGTGCCTTTAATGCATGTTTTGTTCATAATAGGAGATAAGGTGTCTAGTGGCGGAGTACCCTTTAAGATCTCTTCATGCTATTGTAACACTCACGTTTCTGAAGAAAGGAACTCCGGTGTATGTGGATCCGCTGGACCTGTGTGGCAGATGACTCGGACCGTACCAGGGAGCGGAGTCTAAGGTCCCGCTGGTTTTCACCAGAGCCCGCCACAAAGCGGGATGGACTTGCAGCTGCAGGCGGCACCCAGGTCTCTCCTCCTGGCACGGCTCGACCACACAGGCAGCTGAGGAGATGCGAGGCACAGGAGGGATAAGGCAACTCGTAGTCTGGATAGCAGAAGGTCAGGGCAGTCGGCACAGTCGCGTAGTCAGGACGTAGCAGGAGTTCGGTAGGCAGGCAGCAGAGGAGCAAGGTCAAGTCACAAAAGCAGGAGATCTGGTACACAGCAAGGCAATACAATGGAACGCTTTCTCTAGGGCACAAGGCAACAAAGATCCGGCAGAGAACTGAGGAGGGTGGAGGAATTTATATAAACTGGCCCTTTAAATCTTAAAGCTCCAGCGCGTGCACACCCTAAGTGACGGGGACACACGCGCCTGAGCAGAGAGGCGGAGGCAGAGGCAGGGGAAACACCCGGAGAGTGACGGCTGGGGCTCGCATGCGGGCAGCCTCGTCGGCAGCAGAAGGTAAGCGGACCAAGCGCTCACAGCCAGCGTGTGTGGCCGGAGCGTATAGCGTAACAGCTATTATAGCATCTGCTCGGCTGTCAGATCTGTGCATTTACGTTTTACATACATTTTTGAGGATACCATGTAATACCTTATTTCCCCTGTGCTGGTGCTGCAGGGAAATTAAACACTTGCTGCCAGGTTCCTTAGAAAATTACAGATAATTGAATGTGGACCTCTTAGTAACCTCTAGATTCTAAGAAGAGAAACTGATATAATGTTGTTACTTTAAAAAGTAATCTGCTTCAGCAAAAACTTTCTCAAGGTCTAGTTTGCCTTTACACTTGTAACCTTCAAATTATTTAGAAAAAAAAAAACACTCTATATATTCTTTTCTCTTTGCGGCATCTGCTTCCTTCAAGGTTACATTACCTAAATGGATGCCCCTAGCTGCTTCAGATTCATATCTATACATCCAAAATGATCTATCTGTTCGGAGGCTTCTCATACCGCTCTTATTTTACAGAATAATTACACTGTTGGCCTTTAAAGAGGTAAATCTGCTATAACCAAAAATATTAAAGTGAAAAGTTGGCACCTTATATGCCATGTCACATATTGTGATCTGCTGATATAAGCGTTCTGTTTATCTCACTTTTACACAGCCAAGATATGAAGAAGACACTCCAGTTATGATGAGATCTCTCAGTAGGTGTCACGTAGGTATGAGAGATTGGCAGACTGGGTGAACGGGTTAAAGACTGGAAATAAGTTTTATTTTTCAATATCAAATATGTTGGCAGGTCCCCAGAAAATCCTGATTTATAGAAAAACATTTTTTTAAATAAATTTAAACTTTTTCAAACTGAAAGGACAAATACCATTACTGAATTAAAGGAGAATTTGCCAAGGAATCTGGTATACCCGTGCTCCTCACCCTCTCGGATCTCGATCTGTTCATCCTCCTTGTTCTACATGAACATAGGAATTTGTCCACATCCTCTTGTCCTGATCAGATACCCTGTAATTTACTTCTACTGGAAAGCAGGAAATTTAACTATCCCTGTCCACTTGCCATCCACCTCCGTAATGGATACCAAAGTAAATGTTTTGGGCACTGTTGTTTTGCAGCTATATAGGAGTTTTTTGGGCGCTATATAAATGCAATGTTATTTTGCAGTTTTTTGAGCTCTCTACAAAAGGTACTGTCATTTGGGAGCTATAAAGATTATTTTAGGCACTGTATGGAAGCATGGTTATTTGGGTGCTAGTTAGCAGTTGTTAAGGTATTCTACAGTGGCAGTGTTATTTGAGAGCTGTACAGGAGTTTTTGGCACTTTCTTCCCTAGCTAGGCCTAGGCCAAAAGCCTGTCCCTCTATATCACAAAGAACCAGTGTAATTCTGTGACCTCTATACCATGGAGGACCAGCATCATAGATGTACCTGGGAATACATGGAGATAACTCATGAACTCCAGTGAAGTACCTAACCATCCAGTGAGCCTTCCAGCCTTATTGTAAGAGATCTCAAGCTCTTTCTTTCCAAATAGAGAAGGAGTGACTACAGATTTAGAGAGAAAAAGTTGCACAAGAGCCTCTTTTCATTCCTGGATAGGCTTAAGGCCAAGGCTCCGGCTTTGTGACTGTCACGTCACTTCTTTGTACAGACCTGCATCCTGCAAAGGAAACTACAGCTCAACTTCTTGGAGTACTTTATTCTTACATAATTTACCCCCTGGGAGCCAGGACTGTGTTTCTTACATGGACTATCCAAGGAGTGAATTATCTCCCTTACATTCCCCACATATGCCTTTCTGAAATATGGTTTAGAAGGGTTATCTCCTCATATGCACTATTGTATACAAGAGAATGTTTTTAGAAAAGCTTCTGAAAAATTTACCCCAGTAAAGAGCTGTTTCATCACAATTGTTCTGGTCAGATTATTGCACATAGAGATGAGCGAATCGAAGCTGACGAACCCGAATTCGTCACGAAATTCATGAAATATTCGATTTGCAACCAATGCGAATATCGCCACGATTCTATTGCGCAAATCGCTTTATTAAACTCCATTTACTGCGTTTCAGGCTCCAGGGCATCTAAAATGCCGGATCCACATGTCAGTACATGGGGCAAGGAATGCTGGGAAGGCAAGTAGGCGGGATGACCCTGAATCACATGCAGGATCAGCAGCCAGTCACCCCTGTGATGTCAAAGCCCTATATATTTGGCAGCCATTTTGTGGCTCATCATATCATTCATTACACTGCATACAGATAGGACGGAAATCACTGTGTGTGTTACACAGAAAAGCTCATTCCAGGAGCGTTTCACATCCTAGTCACATCAGCGTTCTTGTGGACAGAGAGTAGTGTTTTTTTCACTGAAAATGATTTTTACTGCAGGCATTAACCTCCCAGTTACTTTCTTCAGCATTGTATTACAGAGAGGGGCAGATAGCTGTGTGTTGTCTCATACATTTCAACAAGCTGCCTCAACTTCATAAACCTTAGCAGAGGAGGCAGGAATAATTTTTCAGCGCAATTCTGTTACTTTGTTCCACAACAAATCATCTGCTGGTTATACTAGTCTGTAGACTGTATAATAGCCAGCAGTCCATTCCTAATAGTCTTTGACAGAGTGAAATTTTGTGTTTAGCACACAGCTTTTATGTGATGAAGCACAGTTATTTTCTGCTTGTGCTGTGCAAAAATAGTTTTTTAAGCTTATTGTACCACATTTTTCAGCCTCATAAGTGCATACCACATACGTACATCTAAGTAGTGTACTATTTTGTACCTGTTAATCTGTCAATGGCCTACATACTGTGAAAGTCCAGGCAAAAGTAATCACTGGCTGGTCTTTTACTAAAATACGTTTTTTTAAGCGTACTGTACAACATTTTTCTGCCCTCATAAGTGCATACCGCATACCAGCTGGTGTTTTACTCAAATAATTTTTGAAGCCTACAGTAGCGCATTTTTCTGCCCTCATAAGTGCATACCACATTCCGACATCTAAGTAGTGTACTATTTTAAACCTGTTAATCTGTCAAGGGCCTAGATACTGTGAAAGTCCAGGCAAAAGTACTCACCGGCTGGTGTTGTACTCAGATACTTTTTTAAGTGTACTGTAGCGCATTTTTCTGTACTCATAAATGCATACCACATACCTACATCTAAGTAGTGAACTATTTTGTACCTGTTAATCTGTCAAGGGCCTAGATACTGTGAAAGTCCAGCCAAAAGTACAGTACACACCTGCTGCTGTTCTAGGCAAATACTGTTTTAAGCGTAGTGAAGCGTATTGTACTCCCCTCATATGTATGTCACTCAGAGAAGTGCCAGGATGTGCACAGAGGAGTGGCAGAGGCCTAAATTCATCAGGCAGAGGTTGCAGCAGAATAGAGGCGAGTGGCAGCAGGAGTCGCAGCGAGAGGCCTGAGCTCCTGGTATCAGCTAGCGGTCGTATCTCGACCAGCAACCCATGTGCCATCATCGATTGGTTAACACGGTCATTCACTTCATCACAAGTGACATCTGATACCCCCAGTTAACAGTCGGTGCGTTACTCAGACACAAACCTCAGTTGGCATGGCTCAGGAGCAGTCCCTGTCCTCCCATTGCCTCTGTCCTATGCTGTTCCCTCCCCTACAGAAGTAAATAATGCTGTGGGTTCAGCTCCAATATTCACGGAGGACGATCTAATAGAGGAAAGTCAGCAGCTACTGCCCAGCCAACAAGTGGAGGAGATATCCACCGCTTACTCTGCTAGGCGGGCAAGTAGTGATGAGGAGACTGACGTGGGAGGCGGTGTTGCCAGGGTTCAGGGTCCTGAAGCAGACACTGTTGAGGAACCTGAGGAGGACATCAGTGATGTGCAGACACTTGTTGATGATGATGAAGTCAATCGCAATTGGGAGCCGGGTGCAGAAGGGGCTTCATCATTATTAGGAGAAGAGAGTTGCAGTTTGCCCGTGAGGCAGCAGCTGAGCCAGCAAGGTGGTAGCATGGTTGACAGTCAGCATGGTGGCAGAAGTGGAAATTCGGAAGCCAAATGTGCCCAGAGGAGACCACCTGCTTCGCGGCAGCCTACCTTCCCAGGGGGTATTGGAACAGGGGTTCCTGGAGACAGCGACAGTAGCAGTCAATTAGTGCGGACTTTTGGTGGGAAAATCAGCTACTCAGGGGTGTGGCAGTTTTTCATCAAGCATCCAGAGGAGGTTCACATAGCCACCGCAAGATATGTCAGAAGAAGGTGAAGTGTGGCTAGGGTCTCAATGTTGGCACCACGTCTCTGCGTCAATATTTGCTTCGCCACCATAAAGTGGCCTGGGAGAACCGTGGCTCCGATGTAGTGGTCCAGCCTGCTGCATCACCCAGTGGCACACCACTCCCTCTTTCAGTCAGCCAAGGCTCCACCACCTCAGCCAAAGGGAGCTATGTGTCATACGCTCCTTCTGTTGCACCAGATGCCCCTGCTCCTCCTACTGTTAGTCAGCCATTCTGTCAACAATCCATCGGTGAAGCCATGTCCAAGAGACAACAGTATGCGCCCACTCATCCAATGGTGCAGAAGCTGAATGTGCTCCTGTCCAAGTTGCTGGTGCTGCAGTCCCTCTCTTTTCAAGTGGCGAACTCTGCATCTTTCAGAGAACTGATTGGCTTGTGCCGAGTCGAGGAGGAGAGTGCCAAGCCGTCATTTCTTTGCGAAAAAGGCAGTATCAGCCCTGCACAATTTTGTGGAAGAGAAGGTAGTCCATTCCTTGAGCCTGTCGGTGTATACCAAAGTGCAAGGCAGCGCTGATGTCTGGAGCTGTAACTATGGTCAGGGACAATACATGTCCTTTATGGCTCACTGGATGAATGTAGTTCCTGCACAGCCACAACACCAACTTGGACAGGTCACGCTGCTTCCTCCTCCATGCTCTCAGGCGGTTGGTCCTGTGACAGTGTGCGACCCCGCCTCCTCATCCTCCACCGTGTCAATGTTTGCTTCGCCACCATAAAGCGGCCTGGAAGAACCGTGGCTCCGATGTAGTGGTCCAGCCTGCTGCATCACTCAGTGGCACACCACTCCCTCTTTCAGTCAGCCAAGGCTCCACCACTTCAGCCGAAGGGAGCTATGTGTCATACCCTCCTTCTGTTGCACCAGATGCCCCTGCTCCTCCTACTGTTAGTCAGCCATTCTGCCAACAATCCATCGGTGAAGCCATATCCAAGAGATAACAGTATGCGCCCACTCATCCAATGGTGCAGAAGCTGAATGTGCTCCTGTCCAAGTTGCTGGTGCTGCAGTCCCTCTCTTTTCAAGTGGCAAACTCTGCACCTTTCAGAGAACTAATGGCTTGTGCCGAGTCGAGGTGGAGAGTGCCAAGCCGTCATTTCTTTGCGAAAAAGGCAGTACCAACCCTGCACAATTTTGTGGAAGAGAAGGTAGGCCAGTCCTTGAGCCTGTCGGTGTATACCAAAGTGCACGGCAGCGCTGACGTCTGGAGCTGTAACTATGGTCAGGGACAATACATGTCCTTTATGGCTCACTGGATGAATGTAGTTCCTGCACAGCCACAACACCAACTTGGACAGGTCACGCTGCTTCCTCCTCCATGCTCTCAGGCGGTTGGTCCTGTGACAGTGTGCGACCCCGCCTCCTCATCCTCCACCGTGTCCTCAGCCTCCACTGCCCAGACAAGTCTCAGTGCCCCTTCAGCATACCATGTGTGCAGGGCACGGCGGTGTCATGCTGTTCTTCACATGGTTTGCTTTGGCGAAAAGAGTCACACAGGCGAGGAACTACTAAATGTCATTCGTAAAGAAATCGGAGCATGGCTTACTCCACGAAAACTGGAAATGGGAGCCATGGTGACTGACAACGGGAAGAACATCTTGCATGCGATGCAACTGGGAAGGCTGAGCCATGCACCCTGCATGGCACACGTGTTCAATCTGGTTGTGAAGCAGTTCCTGAAGTTTTCCCTCCATTTGCAAGACAACGGGAAGGAAACTTTGAATGCACTTCAGCCACTCTAACACAGCAAAGCACACCATCCTTGAGCTGCAGCATCAGAACGGTATCCCCAAACAAAGGTCTAATTTGTGACGTTGCCACACGTTGGAATTTCACCATCCATATGTTGGACTGACTGTACGAACAGAGAAACGCCATCACCAATTTCTTGCCATCACCAATTTCTTGGCAGCTCAGACGTGACACCTGCCGTTTGCTCAGGCCCTTTGAGGAAGCCACATTATTAGTAAGTTGCCAGGATTATTGGATGAACAACATCATTCCACTGCTTCATTTCTTACAACACGTGTTGGAAACGATGGCTGGTCAGGGAACTGGAGACGTGGCGCCAACATCTCACGGCCACATGAGCCCTGTGGGGGTTGAACTGGAGGAGAAGGAGGGGGAGGGGCACAGTGGAGCACAGTTTGGGTTTCGCCAAATGAGTTGTTTTTCTAGCAATCTGACAAGAGAGGAGGAGCAGGAGCAGCCAGTGGGTTAGTAGGTTATGAGGAAGACGAGACAGAGGACCCAGACACTCCGTGGCAGTATGCGGTGGAGATGGATGCAGGGAGTCCCTCCAAGTCACTTTCACAAATGGCATGATGCATGCTCACTTGCTTGCATAAAGACAGCCGAATTGTCACCATCCGGCAGCGGGATGACTTCTGGATCTCCACCTTATTGGACCCTCGCTTCCGCAACAAAATAGGGGCCTGTTTTACACCCACTAAGAGGGAGAACAAAGTGACCTACTAAAGAGGCATCCTATGTAGTCAGTTGGCCGATGCCTATCGGCGCCATCCCCCATCCTCTCGCAGGTCTGAATCAGGGGGCCTCACCTTCCACTGCCATGGCTGCTGGGAGGGGTGGGGTGGCAGGAGCAGTACCAGCTCCATCAGCAGCAGCCTGAGTCTACAGTCACTGATGAGTAGCTTTCTTCAAACCAGGATAGTGAAGCAACTCATCAGCAGCAGGTACACCTGGAGCATGACCTGAGCCAGCAGGTGGTGGCATACCTTGACATGCCCATGCCAACACACCTTGAAGATCCGCTGGACTTCTGGGCAGCCAAACTTGATTTGTGGCTGCAACTAGATGAGTTTGCCCTGGAAAAGCTGTCCTGCCCGGCCAGTAGTGTGCCATCAGAGCGGATGTTTTGTCTGTCGGGGACCATAGTCACCCCAAGGAGAACTCGTCTGTCCATGAAAAATGTGGAGAGACTGACCTTTGTGAAGATGAATCAGGCATGGATCAGCCAGGATTTCCAACCACCAAAACCTGATACATGAGAGTATATTGACCATGGTGCCACACCAACACTTCACAAATATGGATAGTACCAAACAGATTTAAGGCACTGCTCCCCAGTTACAAACATTCCTCCGAATCAGACCTTTTTTCACCCACCTTCGTCACCGGGTACTGGTATTGCCACCCACCGCACCACTCTGTCACCTGGTCACTTTCAGGACTCCTGATGCTTCTGCTGCCACCTCCAGGTTGTCTCATTCAGCCACTATATGGTCTATTCTCATGCTTCAGCCAACTCCAGGCTGTGTCATTCAGCAACTACTTGGTTTAGTGAATCTGCTGGGCCTAGGACATTACCTATATATACATATTTATGGTAGCACTAGGTACTATACATCTTCAATGGAAATTTCAAAATTCATCTTTCATTCTTAGATATTGTGAGGCCCTATTGTCTCCTCATCTGCCGCCAACTCCTGGCTGTGCCATTCAGGCACTATATGGTCTCCTTATGTTTCAGCCAATTTCAGGCTGTGCCTTTCAGCCACTATATGGTCTCTTCATGCTGCCACAAACTCCAGGCTGTGCCTCTCAGCCACTATATGATCTCCTCATGCTTCAGCGATCTCCAGGCTGTGCCATTCAGACACTATATGTCCCCTCATGCTTCCGCTACCTCCAGGCTGTGCCATTCAGACACTATATGGTCTCTTCTCATGCTTCAGCCATCGCCAGGCTGTGCCATTCAGCCACTATATGGTCTTCTCATATTGATCCCACCTCCAGGCTATGTCATTGTGCTGCCATGTGACATGTGACTCCTTGGTAGATTTGGTCCTTTGTACCCACACGCCGGGGCCCGGGACACAAAAACCTGGGAGTTAAAATTTCAATCTCAAAATCCTCAATTTCAATTTAAACATATTAAAAATCTTAAATTTCAATGGTCTCTTCATGCTTCTGCCAACTCCAGGCTGTGCCATTCAGACACTATATGGTCTCTTCATGCTTCTGCCAACTCCAGGCTGTGCCATTCAGACACTATATGGTCTCCTCATGCTTCAGCCAACTCCAGGCTGTGTCATTCAGCCACTATATGGTCTCCTCATGCTTCAGCCAACTCCAGGCTGCGTCATTCAATATAGGGTTTTCTGATGCTGCTGGGCCTAAAAACTTTTATGGTAGCACTAGCTACCCTAAATCTTCAATTTAAATGTCAAAATTGATCTTTTAATCTTAGGGATTGTGAAGCCCTAGTGTCTACTCATGCTGCTTCCAGCTCCAGGCTGTGTCATTCAGCAACCATATGGTCTCCTCTTGCTTCAGCCAACTCCAGGCTGTGCCATTCAGACACTATATGGTCTCTCTTCATGCTTCAGCCCACTCCAGGCTGTGCTATCCAGCCACTATATGGTCTCCTCATTCTTCAGCCAACTCCAGGCTGTGTCATTCAGCCAATATATGGTTTACTGATGCTGCTGGGCCTGGGTCTGGGCCAAATTTTTTTTTATGGTAGCATTAGCTACCCTGAATCTTCAATTAAAATTTCAAAATTCATCTTTTAATCTTAGGGATTGTGAAGCCCTAGTGTCTACTCATGCTGCTGCCAACTCCAGGCTGTGTCATTCAAACACTATATGGTCTCCTCATGCTTCAGCCAACTCCAGGCTGTGTCATTCAGCCAATATATGGTTTACTTATGCTGCTGGGCCTGGGCCTAAATTTTTTTTATGGTAGCACTAGCTACCCTAAATCTTCAATTTAAATTTCTAAATTTTCTTTGAATCTTAGGGATTGTGAAGCCCAAGTGTCTACTCATGCTGCTGCCAACTCCAGGATGTGCCATTCAGACACTGTATGGTCTCCTCATCCTTCAGCCACATCCAAGCTGTTTCATTCAGCCACTATATGTTTTTTTCATGCTGCCAACATCTCCACGCTGTGTCATTCAGCCACTATATGGTCTCCTCATGCTTCAGCCATATCCAAGCTGTGTCATATAGCCACTATATGGTCTCCTCATGCTGCCAACACCTCCATGCTGTGTCACTTAGCCACTGTATGGTCTCCTCATGCTGCCAACACCTTTACGCTGTGTCACTCAGCCACTATATGGTCTCCTCATACTAATGCCAACTCCAGGCTCTGTCATTGTGCTGCTTTGCGGCAGTGATCCTAAAAGCGATGCCTGTAATCTGCATGTCATTCTGAATAACAGTATTATTTCACTACCCCAGCACACTCCATATGCGTGTTAGAACAAAGCAAAGTGTTCTTCACCCCTATTGAGGCTCTCTGTAGTCCAGAAATAGCCATTTTTAATATAGATTCACCGCAAATAAATTCTGATCGACACAAATTTTTTCAAAAAATTCAGCGAATCGTCCAAATCTAATTTTTCAAAAGTTCGCTCATCTGCAATTGCACCTTAAACACCACAGGTACACCAACTACTAACAACCAGACACGCTACCCAGATGTATCCCATGGGACATAAACTATTATGATCAATAGTGCACCTCCTTGTTGCTATGTGCCAATCAAGGAAAGTGAGGTCCAACTCCTCCTACCATGATACTGTTCTTGGTGATCGGGGGCACTCCTACCAGCAGTCTACAGGCCCAAAGACATTACATGTTCCTAGATATCACAAGTATATTATACTTTTCTGGGCAGTAATATTTTTTCTTTTTAGGGTCATTATCATAATTCCAACATATTTGGAAACCTTACAATATGTGCCATTATCATATACAGATATTCAGCAATAAATAACAGCAATAAATGATCATCAATAAATAACACAACACAATTAAATGAATAAACAAGAGCTTATATTGCTACACTATACTGATGCAAAAGTACAAAAAAAATTGTTCTGGAATGTCAGGATGAAAACTCCCCAAATTCTGTGTGATCCTGAAGGTAAAAATTTGTCCTGGTCCTGAAGGGTATAAGTTACCAAAGTGATCCAAGGCTGTAAGATCAATATACTAATAAGGTGCATTTCTTGTATAGAGGTCATGCTATGTAGTAATCCAGAAAGGCCCCCCCATCTCTTCTGTACAGGGGTGTGCTATGATTTAGTAAGCTGCTAATAGTTGCCTATGATCGACTACAAGCATCACGTCTGTTGATTTTATCACCTTCATGTTAGATTCTTGTGTGAAAACTGTCACCTTCGTGTTATCTCATTACGATAATGTACTAGGCTACAAAACCAATGTTTAGAGTTTACAGCTCATTAACCTAAAACCATTGTAAATGGTCTCTGACCAATATTTTCTCTCCTCACGTGTAAAGCTCGCCACAGACACCTCCATTATCTTTTGTCCATTATTCCTGATACCTCAATAAAATTAATAGGGTATCCAGTTTTATGTAAATAAAGCTTAATCACTATCTAAATGAAAAGTCTTACAACTTTCTAATATACTTTATAAGTTGGTTGCTTTCAATAAATAAGAACACTCATGTTAACATTTAGATGCAGCTCCTTCCTAGCCTACTAGCACCAGGGAACTTTTAGGTAATGGGTTGATGAGGGTAGTAGTCCCTGATAGGTGGCTTGAGTGGTGAAACCCTTTATGCCTTTGTGACACCACAATGTCCTTTTTCTATAAATGTGCAACACAGAAAGAGAAACACAGCCGCACATTCACCATTTGAAATTTGATCTACTTGCTTCTCAGCATAATTTCAAAAACTAACAGGTTGTTAGTATACATTTTGATCAAAAAGTACAAGCCCACTTGCCACGTCAAGGCCGCCTCGTTAGAGTGGGTCCCTAACCTGACACTGGCGTAGCTCCCGGTGGCGACCACTGCCTCCGAGACCCCATGCCTAACGAGGGGAGCGACCCAGTGGCCAGGCAGCCCCACTACTGCCCGACCAAGCCCCTGGCTCTGGGACACTCCACCACACAGACAAAGCATCACAGAAACAATGGCCGCCACAGCCCCCCCCCCCCCCGTCCCCCCCGTTGGGCATGGGGTCTCGGAGGCAGTGGTCGCCAGCAGGTGGTATGCCAGTGTCAGGTTAGGGACCCACTCTAATGAGGTGGCCTTGACGTGGCGAGTGAGCTTGTACTTTTTGATCAAAATGTATACTAACAACCTGTTAGTTTTTTAAATTATGCTGAGAAGAAAGTAGATCAAATTACAAATGGTGGATGTGCGGCTGTGTTTCTCTTTTTGTGTTGCACATTTGTAGTTTCTCCCTTCTTCCATGGCCAGCACTCCACTCCACCCATTTGTCCCAGGCACTTTTAATTAGCAGGAAACTGCATAAGGGTTTCCTCCTACCATTCTCCCAGCCCTCTGGCAGTGAGCACATGGTAGGTTTCATACTGGTGTGGTTCTCTGTGGCGGCCATTGTTTCTGTGATGCTTTGTCTGTGGGGTGGAGTGGCACAGAGCCAGGGGCTTGGTTGGGCAGTAGTGGGGCTGCCTGGCCACTGGGTCGCTCCCCCCATTGGGCATGGGGTCTCGGAGGCAGTGGTCGCCGCTGGGTGCTACGCCAGTGTCAGGTTAAGGACCCACTCTAACGAGGTGGCCTTGACGTGGCGAGTGGGCTTGTATACTAACAACCTATTAGTTTTTGAAATTATGCAGAGAAGCAAGTAGATCAAATTACAAATGGTGGATGTGCGGCTGTGTTTCTCTTTTTGTGTTGCACCTTTTTCTATAAAGCTGTTCCCCCTAAGCAAAGCCTTCTCTGACCCTTATTCTTGATTAAAATATCTCTTTATTGGTATGCATTAAAATTATAAAATATACATTACCCCTTATACTAAGATGTAAAATAAGTGACACACACAAATTCACATTTCACATCCCACCACCTGATTATACTTAAAATAAACTAGTAAGCGGTCTAATGTTACTTTTTATAATATGAACTCTCGTCAGCGTAAGGTCAACCTGTAGTAACCATATATTGCAAAATTAACAAAATGAACCAATACGGACAGGTATCAATAGACGGGGTACAATACTACCCTCCCGCCTAATTTACATACAGAAGGGGACAATCCATTATGTCCTCACCCTGTATAAAACCTCTCCTCTGATAATAGAAAGGGGCCATTCCTTCTGTTCCTTTTGAACAAATGGATTAAATGGTAAAGTTATTTATTTTTAATCTTCCCACGTGGTGTTTATTGGTTAAGTTTGATTACTGTGGTGAATTGATCTATTTATCTGGCATACAGTCCCTTTCTGTTGACAGAGGAGAGGATTTATACAGGGTGAGGACATAATGGATTGTCCCTTTCTGTATGTAAATTGGGCTGGAGGGTAGTATTGTACCACATCTATTAATATCTGTACGTATTGATTGATTTTGTAATATATGGTTACTACAGGTTGACCTTATGCTGACTTGATTTCATATCATAAAGGGTAACATTAGACCGCTCTCTGGTTAATATCAAGTATAATTAGGTGGTGGGATGTGATATATGAATTTGTGTGTGTGGCACTTATTTCACATCTTAGTATAAGGGGTATTGTATATTTTATCATTTTAATGCATACCAATAAAGAGATATTTTAATAAAAAATAAGGGTCAGAGAGAGCCGTGAGAATTAATGAAATTGGACCCTATGGTTTATCTATTTTTGGTGCTGTGAAGTACCCTAAGCAAAGCCCAAGAAAAATATTTCTGTAACCACGGGTTTGGAAAACATCTGTAAGCTTTACTGAACTCCTAAGTATTATACAGGGCAGATACTTTGGAATGTTACTTGGCTTTGGTTCAGTACAGAAGAGGCTTCCGGCGAAACGCGTCAGAGTTGTGGAGGTGGACTGGGGTGAGTCCTGTGCCAGCTTCTACTAAAGTTTTCTGTTTCCTTTACCTTCATTTCTTAACATTACTGCCAGTTGCTAGTTACTATCTTTGCTGCTTTTTGGTTGCTGTTAGTTACTGTATATGCCTTTAGCACTTAAGACACATATTTGACTGTCTAGCAAACCTTATAACAGTACACCCACCTGAGATTAGTGCGGCATTGTAGCTGGTACAGCTGTGCAGGGCAACCACACATCTAGTTTAGATAATACTTGATAGCTAGATAGGTTTCCTCTATGGATAGGTCCCCAGTCAGTGGATTCCCCATGTAGGCAGCCCCAGTAGATAGTTTCTCCATTGCTATGATTGAGGAAAAAAAAAAAAAAAACATACTCACCCTGGCTTCCCTGCAGTCAACCATGCTCTTCTATCGTCATGCCTCAGCCAGCTTCATATCTGCAGCAACTAGGGGTCTTGGCACATCCTTTGGGATGCACCTGCATAGGATGAATAATGTCATCCAATGCTTGTACATCCCTAAGAGACACTTCACACCTCTAATAGCTAAAAGCATAAAGCAGCCTCTGGCCTAGAAGATGAGAGCCACTTTAGCTGTAAGTGCATCCTCAAGATGCACTTACAATTTAAAGGTGCATTCACAAAATAAATCTACCATAAAACTGTATAAGCATCCTGAGGAATGTGTATGGGGACTTCCCAACTCTCCATTGACAGATGATGTTGGGATAGAGAAGGGGCAGGTATGTTGACTTTTAACTGCCCGACCTTTCTGTTTTCAGAAAGTTACACTATTGCAATAGGAGGTTAACCCATCCTCTCTCCATTGAGAACGCATAAATGTTTAGCGGTGCTGAACAATCATGTGTATCAGCAGCTACTGAAGGTCACTTTAAGATAGACTAATTTTGAGAGAATATAGGTTGTTACTTCTAGTATCCTGCCTACTAGGAAACAAATTGTGGATAATAAATTATAAACAGACAGTCACCCTGATTCCTTTCTTCATTCATTTGCATGATCATGTGGAAATAAAATGAAGGAAAACAAAGCAGGCAGTTTGCAGTGACGTTCCCACTCATGGATATCGCACATGCGTTTCCACTAATAGAGTGTAATTAATTGTTGATTAATTGCAGCAGCCGATGACATTGACCCCAATTTAGCGATAACAAAAAGCAATTAAAGAACCATTTGAAACAAATGCATAACAAGCACAAAACACTAGAACTTAACGCAAGGACTGATATTTTGATATTTAGTTTTTGAAACAGTCACCCCTAGTGAGAGTGAAACAATATTTCAGAAGAGATTTCAGAAGGAATCCTATCAATAATGCACTTTTTGCCACCTAAAAAAAATTCATTATCATCATGACTTTTTCAGAGGTAGGTTTCTAGCACGTTAACATTTTTTGCAAACAAGGACAGCCTTTCCAGGATAGATAACAACTAGTGGACTTGCCCCTGATTGGGAGCATACAGGCTTGCTATTGTGAAGGTGTGTGTCTGGGAGAGAAGTGGGAAATAGGAGGAATAGGAAAAATAGGAAAAGAGGGGAATTTCTTGAGAAATTTAGCCATGTCGGCTTGTTTTTTTTCCAGGTCCCGGGGAGTCAGCGGGGTCCTGGTAAGTTCCCCTACCGACTTTGCCCATTTTTGTGCTGAAGAAGAGGCAGTGATAGGTGTCAGGAGCGTGCTAGGATGGAGAGCTGCAGGCTCACGCGTCCATCTCAGTCCGTGGCTAGGCTCCGCCCCCTCTAGTACGTTCACATTTTTTGAGAATATAATAATAATAATTTATTTATATAGCGCCTACAGATTCCGCAGCGCTTACAATTATGGGGTACAAACAAAGACAAGTATCAGACATAATATTACACAATAACTATTCAAACAAGAGGTGTGGGGATATGTTGAGGATATGTTGAGGCCAATTAAAGAATGTTATAGGCCTGTCTGAAGAGATGTGTTTTCAGGCCACGTTTGAAACTATGGATGTTGTTGTTGAGTCTGAGGGATTGAGGGATAGCATTCCAGAGAATCGGTGCAGCACAAGTGAAGTCTTGGAGACGGGAGTGAGAAGTTCGGATTATAGAAGATGTTAGTGTGAGATCATTAGCAGATCAGAGAGAACGTGTAGGATGGTAGACAGAGATGACAGAGGAGATGTAGGGAGGTGCAGCATTGTGGAGAGCTTTGTGTGTGAGACTGAGGATTTTGTACTGTATTCTGGACTGAATTGGCAACCAGTGTAGTGACTGGCACAGGGAGGAGGCGTCGGTATAGCGGCTGGAGAGGAAGAGGAGTCTGGCTGCGGCATTAAGGATGGACTGAAGAGGAGAGAGTTTGGAGAAAGGAAGGCCTATTAGTAAAGAGTTACAGTAGTGGAGGCGGGAGTGAATCAAAGCAATAATGAGAGTTTTAGCAGTTTCAGTAGTGAGAAATGGGCGGATTCTGGAAATGTTTTTGAGATGCAGGTGACAAGAACGTGAAAGGGACTGAATATGGGGAGTGAAAGACAGATCAGAGTCAAGTATAACTCCAAGACAGCGAGCCTGCTGCCCGGGAGTTATGGTAGTACCACATACCGAGATGGAAATGTCAGGGTTAGGTACAGTATCAGTTGATGGAGAAAAGACAAGAAGTTCTGTTTTAGAAAGATTTAGTTTCAGATATAAAGAGGACATGATGTTTGAGACAGCAGAGAGACAGTCACTGGTATTCTGTAGGAGTGCAGGGGTGATGTTGGAGGAAGAGGTATAGAGTTGGGCGTCATAAGCATAGAGGTGGTACTGGAAACCAAATCTACTGATTGTTTTTCCAATGGGGGATGTGTAGAGTGAAAAGAGTAGAGGACCCAGGACCGATCCCTGGGGAACCCCGACAGCAAGGGGAAGAGGAGAAGAAGTAGAGCCAGAAAACGAGACACTAAAGGAGCGGCCAGAGAGATAGGAGGAAAACCAGGGGAGAGCAGAGTCCTTGAGACCGATGGAGCGGAGACTACTGAGGAGGAGTTGGTGGTCCACAGTGTCAAAAGCCGCAGAGAGGTCCAAGAGAATCAGTAAAGAGAAATTGCCATTTGATTTGGCCGCTAGAAGATCGTCAGTGACTTTGGTTAGGGCCGTTTCTGTGGAGTGAAGGGAGCGGAAACAAGACTGTAAGGGGTCAAGGAGAGAGTTCTCGGAGAGATAGCGAATAAGGCGGGAGTAGACCAAGTGTTCCAGGAGTTTTGAGATAAAGGGGAGATTATCTGAACATCCACAGCAAAAATGTGAAAGCAAAACTCAATCATGGATCCTCATGCAGAGCCCTATTGTCATTCAGTGGAGCCAATCCATGGTGTTCCCAAGTGGAATCCAGAGCAATAGTGAACACGCTGTGGATTTATAAATCTTCAATACATTTACTACTTTACATGCAGATATTTTATAAAGAATATGAATGGGGATAAAATACAATATTCACTTGAATTACCAGCACAAAGTCAGTGGATTCTGTCAGGCTTAAAAGGGTATTCCGCCCCTAGACATCTTATCCCCTATCCAGCGGCGGGAACCCCGCGATCTCCCTGCTACACCCAACCTTCATTTAGAGCATTGGGTGCAGTGCCGGAGGCTTGTGACGTCACGGCCATGCCCCCTCAATGCAAGTCTATTGGGAGGGGCGTGATGACCTTCACGCCCCCTCCCATAGGTTTGCATTGAGGGGGAGTTGCTGTGACGTCACGAGCAGGGTGTGACCATGACGTCATGAGCCTCCGCCCCACATCGCCAGTCATCCGGCTCTGTGCACCCCACATCAGAAGAGGATAAGATGTCATGGGGCGTGGTACCCCTTTAAGGTCTTAATTCCAACATAATCCCAAACTTTCTCGGTTTTGTTGCACTTTATAGCATATGTGATCCTTTACTTTTTTGTACATAAATCAGTGAGCAAATGCAACTTTGCACATGTTTTTTTTAGCAGACGTTTTTCTCGCTTTTTATAAGCCAGCAACCTCTTCCCTGTTTGCAGAAGCTTAAAAAAAAATGTTTTAAAGGAGAAGTCCCATTCAGATGTTTTTTTGTACCATTATTCCCGGGCTGCCGGCATCTAAAACAACAAACTGGACACACCTGCTGTCGCTCTCTTGGGCCCCCCAGTATCCCCCCTCCAGTCCTCTGCCGCCGTCTTCTTCCTGGTTGCCTGTGGTCAATGCATCACACTGCTGATCAGCAAAATCACCGACCCCAGCATTGTCCCGCCTCAGCTGGCAATAGTCTGAGGGGTAGTGTAATACGTTGAGCCCCGACACTGTGGAGGGAAGTCTTTGGTCTGTATTTCACCACGGTCACCTCCTGTGAGACCCTTGTGTAGTTAATCTCTGTAATTTGGACACTAAGGATTTCTTCTGCTTCAGACATCTTCACAAACACATGCCAAAGTACTAAAGAGTCATTCCTACAAAAGTGTAAAAAGTGTTACTTAAAGGGGTAATAACTAAATTCTGCTTTTCCTGAATCCTAAGTTGTACCACCAAAGCTGTACTGTTCCAAGCTACCTTTAAAGAGTACCTGTCACCAAACTAAACTTTTAATATATTGTTCCTTATGTAATTATAAGACACTTTACTATTTACTTGCTGTTAAAATTCTCAACCTACATATGTTTTTAATGTGATTGAAAAAATGGCCACTAGGTGGCTCTGTTGCCGCTTGTCAAACAGTTAGTTTGGTCTCCTCCCGGCCTGGCAGGAGACCGAACTCAGGAAGTGCGGGAGGGGCATGGAGAGGCACAGCTCTCACAGGCTTCAGTGATATTGAGCCTGCTGGGGAACACCCACTTTCTCCTGCTGGGAGCTCACAACATGTGAGCAAGTGGAAAGGTATGATACAGAGCTTTTTTAAAGTTCGGAAAAAAAATGTTAAGGGCAGGAAGGGTGTTAGGAGTAGTTATGGAATATAATCTGAGTTTAGAAAATATGGTTTGATGACAGGTACTCTTTAACCCCTTAACGACGCAGGACGTATATTTACGTCCTGCGCCGGCTCCCGCGATATGAAGCGGGATCGCGCCGCGATCCTGCATCATATCGCGTCGTTCCCGGCGCTCATCAACGGCCGGGACCCGCGGCTAATACCACACATCGCCGATCGTGGCGATGTGCGGTATTAACCCTTTAGAAGCGGCGGTCAAAGCTGACCGCCGCTTCTAAAGTGAAAGTGACCCGGCTGCTCAGTCGGACTGTTCGGGTCCGATCGACGAATGACTGCTCCGTGCCTGAGATACAGGCAGGAGCAGTCAAGCGCCGATAATGCTGAGTGATCAGCATAGGAGATCAGTGTGTGCAGTGTTATAGGTCCCTATGGGACCTATAACACTGCAAAAAAAAAGTAAAAATAAAGTGTTAATAAAGGTCATTTAACCCCTTCCCTAATAAAAGTTTGAATCACCCCCCTTTTCCCATAAAAAAAATAAAACAGTGTAAAAAAATAAATAATTAAACATATGTGGTATTGCCGTAAATGTCCGAACTATAAAAATATATCATTAATTAAACCACACGGTCAATGGCGTACGCGCAAAAAAATTCCAAAGTCCAAAAAAGCGTATTTTGGTCACTTTTTATACCATTAAAAAAATGAATAAAAAGTGATCAAAAAGTCCAATCAAAACAAAAATCATACCGATAAAAACTTCAGATCACGGCGCAAAAAATGAGTCCTCATACCGCCCTGTATGTGGAAAAATAAAAAAGTTATAGGGGTCAGAAGATGACATTTTTAAATGTATAAATTTTCCTGCATGCAGTTATGATTTTTTCCAGAAGTGCGACAAAATCAAACTTATATAAGTAGGGTATCATTTTAACCGTATGGACCTACAGAATAATGATAAGGTGTAATTTTTACCGAAATATGCACTGCGTAGAAACGGAAGCCCCCAAAAGTTACAAAATGGCGTTTTTTTTTCGATTTTGTCGCACAATGATTTTTTTTTTTCGTTTTGCCGTGCATTTTTGGGTAAAATGACTAATGTCACTGCAAAGTAGAATTGGCGACGCAATAAATAAGCCATAATATGGATTTTTAGGTGGAAAATTTAAAGGGTTATAATTTTTAAAAGGTAAGGAGGAAAAAACGAAAGTGCAAAAACGGAAAAACCCTGAGTCCTTAAGGGGTTAAGTACTTGTATTATATTGCATGAAGCATTAAGTAAAGTTCAAGTTGCATACCGGAACACTGGCTTTCAGAAGTCTTATTCCTAAGCTTTATGTGCTGGAACAGCATTACATGGAAAAGGTATGTGGGACACAGAAGGGACATTGGGGGATTAACACCATTCAGCTATGTGGCACAATCATTAAAAAACTACTACCCTTATGGTACCCATTCAGTGCTTACTACACAAATTTCTTGTACACGATCATAACACATCCCCTGCTTGAGTTGAGGGAGCATTCTGCTAGGTTAATGTTGTTAGGACATTTGATAGATACCGTAATTTAAAAATAAATAATTCTAATGCCAGTTTTGCATTGTATAAAAGGTGTTTGTGAAATTAGAAAATGGGGGAGCACATTTTCTCCAGAAAGACTTCATGGATGTTTGGCTGTTAGCTCTCTCGTGTATCTCCATCTAAAAGGAGCCAAGATGCCGGTTTGTAGGGGTAATTTTGAAATGCAATGAATGTTCCTAAATGTGTGGAATCCAGTTTAGCAACAACAAATGCACAGATCAGACTATAAACGCTGAACATGTTTAAGGTTTTTATGGACGCTGGAATCAGAATTTCCTGTTTCTGGCGAGAAAATTCTGTTGTCTGCACAGTGTAGCGGAATCCCATTGAAATCAATGGGACCCTGCTGCTGTGGAATTACCATGCAGAATTCCAATAAGGAGTTCCGCACGAAAATTCTGCCATGTGAACATGGCCTGAAAAAAGGACTCTTTCAGATGTTGGTTGTTGCAGCTACTGCTTGTGGTTTTTAGGTTCCCAATTTATCCCTGCTGAAATTAAAGTGTGCCTGTCATATTCTTCAAAAAATATTATTGTCTAGCACCAATATTAACCCCTTAAGGACAATGGACGTAGATATGTTATATATACATTATATGAAGTGCGCTAAGGAGTTGTAACCAGGACCCAACGCTAATGCCAGACATCACTGGTCAGGCTGATGTCCAGTATTAACCCTTTAGACACCACGATCAAAGTTGATTGCGGCATATAAAACAGGAGAAAATTTATCCTGGCTAGCTCATCGGGACCACCGCAGTGAAAGTGCGGCATCCCGAACAGCTGAGAGGATGGCAGGAGGGTCCTTATCTGCCTCCTTGCCCTCCAGTCGGTGCTCCGTTGCTCCAGTCAGCCATGGCAGGCTGGAACAGTCGAGCACTGATAACACTGATCAATGCTATGCTATGGCATAGCATTGTTCAAGTGAAACTGTCACGAAGAATATGCTTGTGAAGCTGCACACACTGTGCACTAGGGCTTAATAAGAATATTCTAGGCATACCTTTAGTGGTACACTAGGCTGCTTTATGCTTACAGAATTAAGCTTTATATTAACCTCGGGAGTAAGGCTGACAGTCGGGGAGGAGGGGCCTGTGATCTGCTCTGCTACAGGCTGCACCACCTCTTTCTGTTTACGTTGCACAGTTGATTGACAGCCAAGGCGCGCGAGCATCAGAGCTACACAGGGGAGCCCTGCCTGTCAATCAATTGAACAGCTAAAAAATAGTGTAAAAAAAGTAAAAATATGTAAATAATAGTAAACATATGAGGTATCGCCACATGCGTAAGAGTAAATGTTAATTAAACCGCACGGCCAATGGTGTATACGTAAAAAAAATAGTCCAGAATCTTTAACCTATAAAAGTTGGGCATCATTTTTAGTCATATGAACCTACAGAATAAGATGATGTGTAATTTTTACCGAAAAGTGCACTGCATAGAATCGGAAGCCCCAAAAGTTACAAAGTGGCATTTTTTTTTTCAATCTTTCCCCACAAAGATCTATTTATTTGTTTCCCTGTAGGTTTTGTGGTGAAAACATTGATGTCATTACAAAGTAAAATTTGTGGCACAAAAAACAAGCCCTCATATGGGCCTTTAGGTGGAAAATTGAAATAGTTATGATTTTTAGAAGGTGAGTTGGAAAAAACAAAAGTGAAAAAAACCTGTGGTTACCAGTAGTTACTCCGGTGGAAAACTTTTTTTTTTTTTTTACATCAACTGGTGCCAAAAAGTTATACATATTTGTACATGACTTCTATTTATAAATCTTAATTCTTCCAGTACTTATCAGCTCCTGTATGGTCCACAGGAATTTATTTTCTGTCTGACCACAGTGCTCTCTGCTGACACCTCTGTTCATGTTAGGCCCCGGAGTTCCCCTTTAAATTCTCACAAATACCTTTTATATGTTGCTCACTTGGTTTGTCATTCTGTGCTTTGGAGGGGATGTGTCCTAACACTGCATGATTCATCTTCCTTCCAGAGTGCTGGCTCTCTCCATCCAGTCACTGCAGGCTGCTCTCCAACCGCCTTCCCTCTTTTGCTGTCTGATAGGACAGGAGTGAGCACAGAAGAGTGCTAGTCCCACCCAGCCTTTCTAGACTCTGTCAATACCTGTAGACAAAGATGATGCTGCAGCCAGACAGGATCATTTTCTGGATAGTACTGTACGGGGTGTTTTTTTTTCTATAAGCCATGACTTCTATAAAAAGGAAATAAAATGTTCTACATATAAAACGTTTTGAAATCTATCAATTCCCATTTAATCTCACATGACAAAAACTTTGATGGTCAGATGGGCCCACTTGTGGTTATCTCCTCAGGAGTCCTCTTCAGTTATCATGATAGTTTTGATGGGTCCTCAATGTAAAAACTATTGTCATAAAGCTTGATAACTATTGCATATAAAATGAGTTTATATCGTAACATCTGTAAACTGACAATATAAACAATATTTCTTCTAAGCGAAAGATTTATTGTTGAGTCAATAAAAATGCAGCATTATCGTTCTATGTACTTTCAGCCACAACGTCTGCTCGGTGGTTACTGTTTTGGTGTTGAAGCATATATTTGGGTGCCCCAGTTTTATTTGTACAATGGCATGCAATGTGCAAAGCTCCCAAACTAGTTGTATGGTTTCAAAAATAAGTCATGACCTACTTCTCCTTCCTGACCCAAGGCAAATGACTAACGCGGAGACAGACTGTGACCTGCTTAGACTGGTTTAGTGTGTCAACTGCCACCTGGTTTTATGTCATTGAACATTTAATGAAGCCGTCTAAATCGGACAGAGTTAACCCAGAAACCATGCTACAGTCTTTAGTTGTATTTTTAGGTTAAATCCTGTTAAATACATTAAGCAGCATTTTAAGTGCACCGTGTTTTGAAACTTTGTTAATCCATCTTGTGTCTTTGCTGGCGGTGGAGAATTATTTTGTGCTCTTGTGTCTTTTATTTAGGAATTTTGAGACATACACAGGAATTAGTTGATTGATGACATTTTTTAAGGAATGAGGACTAAAGAAAAGAACCCAAAGGGCAGTGTGTTGTATGCCGTTGCCTGTAACTTACCCTTCGGGGGGGGGGGGGGGGGGATCTAAAATCTGTCTGAGCCCACAAGCTCCCAAATGTCACTGTAGCAACTGGTAAATTGGGCTGGACATACACAGACTATAGCTGTCAGCCAGCAGCTATTCCACCCACCAAAGCAGCTTATTTCCAACAGGAGCAAAGAATCCAGGACGTTAAAATCCAACATACCCAACACTTGTTTCCTCCATACACATTAAAGGGGTACTCCCCTGGAAAACATTTCTTTAAAATCAACTGGTGCCAGGAAGTTAAACAGATTTGTATATTACTTCTATTAAAAAATCTAAATCCTTTCAGTACTTATCAGCTGCTGTATGCTCCACGGGAAGTTATTTTCTTTTTGAATTCCCTGTCTGACCACAGTGCTCTCTGCTGACACCTCTGTCCATTTTAGGAACTGTCCATAGTAGGAGCAAATTCCCATAGCAAACTTATCCTGCTCTGGACAGATCCTAAAATGGACAGAGGTGTCAGAAGAGAGCACTGTGGTCAGGCAGAAAGAAAATTTTCTGTGGGTGGAGCATATAGCAGCTGATAAGTACTGGAAGGATTAATATTTTTTTTAATAGAAGTGATTTACAAATCTGTTTAACTTTCTGGCACCAGTTGATGTAAAAAAAAAAAGTTTTAGGAGGGAGTAACCCTTTAAATGTTCAGTCAATCCCACCAAATCGGTTCTGGATGGCCATCTGTATAGCAGAAGTACAATTGTGGTCTTGACACATAAGTCAATAATCTTTTGGGTAATATTACCCGTAGGTGTGCAGAGGCACATGTCTTTTGGACTTTTATTGCTATCACTATAGGAATGGACATGGTTTTATTGCAGTAACTACTGTATGCACTAGGCTTGGATCTGTAACTATATTTTTGTAGTCAGCTTATAAAAGCACTATAGAACAACTCCACAAAGAGTGTGGGGGATGGGCACTGCACACTATTCCACAGATAAATCCACAAAAGGAAGAAAGAGATGTCTGCACTCACCATTCAAGATGAAAAAGTAGCAGACTTTATTGAAGAGATGTCCATGTGTACAACATACACATTCAATATATTGTCCAGATACAATATAAATTCACCCAGGTGCTGGGAGGGAAAGACAGCTACCAGCCGGCAGCCGGAGCGTAGTAGAATGACTGCGCGGTTTTGCGTCAGTGACGCATCATCTGGTTCCTGATTCCTTGGATTACAACCAGGTATACATGGAAAAGTGGGAAGAGGGGGAGGAGTGACCCTTCACTAAACATAGATACAGGCCCTCATTTACTATTGCAAACCCGACATGTTTTGCCGGGTTGTGCGCCAGATTCTGTCGCATTGCACCAGAAATTCTGTCTGCGCCAGATTTTGCGCCATAATTTGCGCCAGAATTGAAAAAAACCCAACTAACTCTCCATTTTGCTAAGAAAACCCGAAAAATGGCTGCCCGGGAAATGGGCGTGGTCTTCAAAAAGGGGCGTGTTCCCGGCGTTTTCACAAAACCCAACATATTTACTAAGGTTTCCACATAAAATGTGGTGGATTTGAGCTGAGGAAAACCAAACAGATCAGAGCATGTGTAAAAAAAAAGCAAAGTGTGTAGGGAAAGTGGAAACTGTAGGGAAACCTTAGTAAATACCGCAGAAAATAAATTGTAGGGAATTAAAACCCACAAAGAAACCTACACAACACTCTTAGTAAATAAGGGCCACAAGGTATACATGTTAAAACCAGAGAGAAATCTTAAAAAAAAAATGTATCCTGCTATTTTATAGAAAAGAGCTGAAATCATTTCTTTCATTTAGACCTAGGGGGCCTAATGCATTCAATTTCGTAATCCACTTTGCTTCACATTGCAATAATTTTATGTGTCTGTCTACACCTTGCGCTTGTTGTGGAATATGTTGTATGCCTGCGAATTGAATATCCTCAATTTTTCTGTTATGGTAAGCATCTATATGGGATATAAATCTAGTGGCACCTATTTTTGCGCATAGAGAATATAAATGTTCTCGAAATCTAATATTAAGATTTTTTAGTTTTTTATAGGAAAAAAAGCTGCAGGTGCAGACAAGACAATAGACAAAAAAATTAGATCTGCAAAAAATTAATTGATTGACTTTAACAGCATAACTGCCTAGTTGTATAAATATTTTTTTTTATAATGTGTTTACAATAATTGCAATGTCCACAAGGGATATTGCCGACTGGTATATTTTTAGTAAGCCAATTAGATTCAGTATGGGTTTTTAAAACTTTTTTATTTTTAATGTAATTGTGAATTGTTTTATTTTTTTTGAAGGTTATTATCGGTTTGTTTTTAGCTGTTTCATTAAAGGGGTATTCCAGGCCAAAACTTTTTTTTATATATATATATATATATCAACTGGCTCCGGAAAGTTAAACAGATTTGTAAATTACTTCTACTAAAAAAATCTTAATCCCTCCAATAGTTATTAGCTTCTGAAATTGAGTTGTTGTTTTCTGTCTAACTGCTCTCTGATGACTCACGTCCCGGGAGCTGTGCAGTTCCTATGGGGATATTCTCCCATCATGCACAGCTCCTGGGACGTGACATCATCATTGAGCAGTTAGACAGAAAACTTCAGAAGCTAATAACTATTGGAAGGATTAAGATTTTTTAATAGAAGTAATTTACAAATCTGTTTAACTTTCCGGAACCAGTTGATATATATATAAAAAAAAGGTTTTGCCTGGAATACCCCTTTAAGTAGAGGGTCTTGCTCCAGCATGTACCAATTCGAAAGAATGGCGTTTTTTATTATATTATTCATAGGGCTATTATCAAACGAAAAAATAAATTTTTGTCGTTCTTCTTACCTTTTCTTTTAGGTTTGTTAGGAATTAAAAGCTTTTTTCTGTCTCTGTGTTCCGCTCTCAGAAAAGCGTTTTGAATGATAGATTCAGGATATTGTCTCTCCAAAAGTCTTTTTTTCAATTCTTCTGCTTGTGTTTAATATTGGTTATCGCTATTAATTCTTTTTAATCTGATAAACTGTGAATATGGAATATTGTTTTTTATATGGTAAGGATGTGAACTTTGATAATGCAACAGCACAATTTTTGCTATTGTTTTTCTGAAGCCTGTAGTTTTTAGTTTAAGTTCATCTATATTAAGTCCAGAGATTTTAAGAGTTTCCTCCATATTCATGTGTAAATAACATGTTCATGTCATTGTTATTGAGATATTTAACATATTCTTCAAAATCATTTTTATTACCATCCCAAATTATTAAAACGTCGTCCATATATCTCAGGAACCGCTTCACTGCAGCTTTCTTTTATATAGGAAAAAGTAAAAGAAATCTTAATATTAGATTTCGATAACGTTTATATTCTCTATGCACAAAAATAGGTGCCACTAGATTTATATCCCATATACATGCTTACTATAACGGAAAAATTGAGGATATTCAATTCGCAGGTATACAACATATTCCACAACAACCGCAAGGTGTAGACAGACACATAAAATTATTGCAATGTGAAGCAAAGTGGATTACAAAATTGAATGCATTAGGCCCCCTAGGTCTAAACGAAAAAAATTATTTCAGCTCTTTTCTATAAAATAGCAGGATAATTTTTTTTAAAGATTTCTATTTGGTTTTAACATGTATACCTTGTATGTTTGGTGAAGGGTCATTCCTCCCCCACTTCCACCTTTTCCATATATACCTGGTTGTTAATCCAAGGAGTCAGGAACCGGATGATGAGTCACTAACGCGAAACCGCGCAGTCATTGTACTACGCTCCGGCTGCCGGCTGGTAGCTGTCTTTCCCTCCCTGTACCTGGGTGAATTTGTATTGTATCTGGACAATATATCTAATGTGTCCGAATATGTTGTACACACGGACATCTCTTCAATTAAGTCTGCTAGTTTTTCATCTTAAATGGTGAGTGCAGACATCTCTTTCTTCCTTTTGTGGATTTATTTATAAACGCAATATGCTTATTATGTTAGCCTATTCACATTGTTAAAGAAGTACTCCAGGTAAGTGAGATTTATTTCCTATGCTAAGGATAGGGGATAAGTGTCAGATTGTGGGGGATCCAACCGCTGGAGCGCTCGGTGATCTCCTGCCCAGCGCCCCAGCTCTCCTCATTAATGGAGGCATATTGACCACCACACGAAGCATGGCAGACACATCCCCTCCATACATCTCTATGGGAGTGCCAGAGATACCCGAGTACAGAGCTCTGGCTCTCCTACAGAGATGCATGGAGTGGGTCTGTCGGCCACCGCTTTGTACAGTGGTCAACACGCCGCATTCAGGAGGAGAGTCGGGGAGCCGTACAAAAGATTGCAGGGGGTCCTTAGGATACAGGATAAATTTCTCTAACCAGGAAGAATCCTTTAAAAATACATGTTAAATGTTATGCCATGCTATGCAATGTATTCTATCATCAATGCTTTCATGGAGCCCACCTGTACTATATATCCTGTGCATGCTTATATGCATAATATGTTATACTGTATAATGCTTTATTATGCATTTAGTTGGTCGAGGAGTCTAGTGTATGAATCTAAGTTAATTGGGCAATAGTGGGTGATGTATTATTGTAAAGGAGGGAATCAATAGTTAAAGATTCCTAGCAAATGATCTAGGGCAGGCTCATTTAGGGCATGTGGCTCTGCATACCCCATGGGCCAGGCAAGAGTTCTTATGGGTAGCCACAGGCAAAGAATGCAGCCAATCGGCTGGCTTATAGCATCAGTCACTACAGAGGTTGGAGGGGAAATAGAGTAAAACAGCTGAGCACCTGAGACTATAGTTGGAACCCCTAAAAGGAGGGCATGGTAGGGGGAAGGGTAACAGTTGCTGAAGGAAAAGATGGCTGGTTTTTCAAAGTTACTCAGAGGCTTGCAATGAAGGATGTCATACCTAGCAGCTGGCCAAATCAAATGGAGGAATCTATGCAGGAGTCTATACCAGGAGCCTTGCGAGGTTCAGAAGGAGGCCCATGTTTTCCCCTTGAGTAGAGTCCTGGCTGGGACTGCTTGGCTATAGGTATGAGATGAAAATCATGGTTTAATATACCTTTCAGTGGACCAGAGAGAATTTACATGGCACAGTCCACACCTGACTAACATGTAAACCTAGGGAAAGATGTGAAGGTTCACCAGACCGGATTACAAGATGGGTGTTGTGGAGAAGAGACACTACTGCAGCCAGAAATTGGCTGAGTGGGCAGGTCCTGCTACAACTACCGGACATGATAGCAGGCAGAAGCAGTGAGCTGCTGGACCAGAGGGCTTTGGAACAGGAGCAGAGGGGGAACCAGGGTAGGTAAGGGTCATTTGTTTTTTCCCCTTCCATAAATAAATATAATTTCCCCTTAAAATACCCCTTTAAACAGAAAGTAAGGAGATAATACTGCTGGATCCATAGGTAAAACTGTGGGGTGTTTGTACCTTGTACCTCACAGAAGGCTGAAAATATACCCGTCAAAAACTTTTTACATGTCACAGAGACAGACCAAACATTTTGATTGGTTGGGGTCCTTATAATAGGCTTATATCTGGGCCACCTTGTGAAGCTAGAGAGATCTCTGGGAGCTAGGAAGTGAGCCATGCTACCGGGCACTTCTCCTCACTTGTTCTAATGATCGGTGGAAGTTTCAAAACAAAGACCCTAACCAATGAAAAGTTTAATATGTCTCTGTGATATGTCAAAAGTTTTTGAGAGGTATTTTTTTATGGAAAGTATAGCTTTAATATATGTACATGAAAGCTCTCAGGAAGAACCCATAGAAACACCCCCTCGCTACTACAAAAAAATAGCGACTGTCTTTCTGTTGTCTCTTCATGCCTTTCTCGCAACATCATGTGCCATATTCGGCAGTCTCCCCACTAGGCTCTATGCACTCTAGACATTCAAAGATTAGCTGGTAGCTGGTTCACCAACCTCTATGTAACCTCCCCTATTTATAAAACATGGCCGGACCATTGCATCAATAAAGCACTTTCCATTTGTTTCAACCCCATTCCTCAGTCTGTAAGTCCTCGCGAACAGGGCCCTCCTGCTTGAATATTTCGTGTGTAATATTGTAATTGTCTGATACTTGTACCCCCAAAATTGTAACATGCTGCGGAATTTGTTGGTGCTATATTAATAATAATAAATTATTATTAATTATTTTAAAATCAAACATTTTACCCAACAATTTGGCACAAAGTTCAAAAGACATAAGGAAGCATTTACATATAGCAGATTAAAAGACAGCTTAGAGATGTTAACAGGATATGCATTCGAGAATATCACATTTGGGGCATTTACTTAAACAGTCAAATTTTTCGATGGTGTAAAGTCAGGGCCGCTCTAAAGTATAGGAACAGGGATTACTGATGTTCCCTGCTCCTATACAGAGCTTTGAGTGCCGATGCATATTTCGCACCCATTACCACTCATTTTACTTTTACAGGGGAGGGGCACCTCTCATCCGAATCCCCTGAAAGCGGCTGGGGAATTTGAATTTTTCAGGCCCTCCATCTCCGGCACCCTAAGGTAGCTGCCAAAGCTGCCTTATGGCAGCACCGACCCTGTATAAAATTAGATGAGCCAGTAACAATGAGCCAGGTTTATCAAAGTGGCTCAGGCTAATAAATTTGGAGCATTTTTAAACCTATTAGTAAAATTCTTGTGCAATTTTGGTGCAGTGTATGACATCTTAAGACATGTCCCTTTGCTAAAGCCATATCCTCCTTTACTGAAACCATGCCCCTTTTGTTAGGCTCACCAAAAAAGTGTCTAATAGCTGTCAATGGAATAAGCGTCTCACCAATGTGTACAGTAGCCAAGAGACATAAACATGGAGTACAGCATGTGCACCATTTTTTTTTGGTACAGACTATCCCAGAATTTTGGTGCATTTCTTCTGTTAATCTGCATATTGTTGCCAACAATATAAAAAAAAAAACTACAGACCCAGGTTTTATTACAGAGGGCGGTGTGGTTGGAGTTGTATTGTAGTCAACAGCCAATTTACAAGCTTTTCATTATTATAAATTTAGCAATTTTCAGTTTGACTTCTAAATTATTTTTCTGTAGTCAGACTGAGGACCTTTTCAAAGGAGACTTGGCATAAGACAATAAAGGTCTGATTAGTGCAATAAAAATGTGAATAACATTTTTAATATCTTACTTCAGTACTGAGATTTGATATCAATTGAATGTACAGGCCTGAAGCCTGAGGCTGCACTTCAGAAATAATCTAATGACATACTCCCTTCTGATATCTGCCAAGTATTATCTTGTTAATGAGACCTTGTGAGAATGCAAAGGAAAAATATCATACAAGCATCCTACCTACCCAGCTAGAATAGTAGCAGTTATGTAAAGGGGACAGCTGGCCATACTCTTTATAGAAGTGCTAGCTAGGGGATAAGACGCCTGATCGCGGGAGTCCCGCAGCTGGGGACCCCCGGGATCATGCACACGGCACCCCGTTTGTAATCAGTGCCCGGAGCGTGTTCGCTCCGGGTCTGATTATGGTCGACCGCAGGGCCGGAAGCATGTGATGTCACGCCTTCGACCCCGTGTGACATCACGCTCCGCCCCTCAATGCAAGCCGACAGGAGGGGGCGTGATAGCTATCACGCCCCCTCCCATAGGCTTGCATTGAGGGGCGGAGCGTGACGTCACACGGGGGCGGAGACGTGACGTCGCACACCGCCCGCCCTGCGGTCGACCATAATCAGACTGATTATAAACGGGGTGCCGCGTGCATGATCCCGGGCGTCCCCAGCTGCGGGACTCCCACGATCAGGCATCTTATCCCCTATCCTTTGGATAGGGGATAAGATGTTTAAGCACCGGAGAACCCCTTTAATGCGCCAAATGATACAATGTGTTATGAAAGTCTTCAGACTTTCACTTTTATCAAATTTTGTTATGTTGAGGCCTTGTGGTAAAGTCAAAAAATTTTTTTTTTTCCCCATCATGACAAATAAAATAAATAAATAAACAATGTTAGAAATCTTCGCTAAAATTAACTGGAAATAACAAAAATATTTCTGCTGCACTCACTAAAACTTAGTGGCCTCCATAAGTCATGAATGATAATGTGTGGAACAACATGGACTCTACCTTAAGCCGATACCCTGCCAAACTAAGGAATTTGAGGGGGGGGGGAACCTTTGAAAGAGAGGTAACCAAGAACCCAAAGGTCACTCTTGCTGCGCTCTAAAGATACAGTGTGGAGATGGGAGAAACTTCCAGATGGACTTCCATCACTGCAGGACTCCACCAATCTTGGCTGTATGGCAATGCAGTCAGAAAGAAACCACTCGAGTTAAATGGGTTATCCAGGATTAGAAAAACAGAGCTGATGTCTTCCGAAAACAGCACCACAACTGTCCTCAGGTTGTGTGTATTATTTCTGCTCAGTTTCATTGAAGGCAGTTGCTATAACACATTCAACCTAACGATGGATATGGTGCTGTTTTTGGAAGATATTAATTCTATTTTTTTTCTATGATAACCCCTTTAAAAGACACATGAAAGCCACCTGAAGTTTGCAAAAAAAGCACCTGAAGGGCTATTCTTTGGTATGATCAAACAAAGATGGAACTTTTCAACCTCAATTATTAGTGTGGTGTCTGGAGGAAATCAGGCACTGCTAATCACATGCCTATTACTATCCCTACTATAAAGCTTTGTGGCGGCAGTGAGGTTCAGCAGCTGGCACAGGAAGACTAGTCAGGGTTGAGGGAAAGCTAGATGGAGCAAAATACAGAGACATTCCTAATGAAAACCAGAGTGCTATGGACCTCAAACTAGGTTATATGCTCACCTTCCAATAAGACAAGCACACAGCCAAGACTGCACAGAGAGGCTTAGGGACAATTCTGTGGATGTCCTTAAATGACCAAGCCAGAGCCCTGACTTGAACCCAAATCAGACCTGAATATGCCTTCTACCGGTCCCTATCCAACCTGAAAGAGCCTGAGAGGATCTGCAGAGAAGAATGGCAGTAAATCCCAGTATCCAAGTGTACAAACCTGGTGGCCGTATCCTCAAGGATATTTGGCTTCAAAAGAATCCGACTTACGGAGCTGATTGACCAAACAGGTAAGTTGATTTAAAGAGAATTTATTGACCAGAATGCAACACGTTCCATTCTCGTCAAGAAATCCTTTTAGTCAACTTACCTGTTTGGTCGATCAGCGCCATGAGCTGGATTCTTTTGAAGCCAAATATCCATTGCCATATATATCCTGGAGGGCAGCAGACGACCTACCTAACACACCTTTTCCATTGTTGTGTATGTGACTACACAACCACCCAGGGTGAAAAGTTAATTTATATGTCCATCTCACTCTTTGGGTCCAAACAATATTATTCTGTGGAGCGCTTACTTCCTTATCTCTAGAATCCTCAAGAAGACTGGAATCACTGCCAAAGGGGCTTTAACTAAGTCCTGAGTATAGGGTCTGAATAATTGTCAATGCAATAATATTGTTTTTCCTTTTCAATAAATTAGCAAAGATTTCTAACATTCTGTTATCACTTTGTCATTACGGGTATTGAGTGCAGAATGATGGGGAAAACTTGATTTTTTTTATTTTAGTACAAGGCCTCAATATAACATGTGAAATATGTGAAAGGGTCTGAAGACTTTCGGAATGCCTTGTATGTGGCTTCATACATAGTGAGACTCTTTCTTTAGGATACCTATGCTTTTTTGCCAGTGCAGTATATAAATACACCATAGCTGGACATTTGTGATTAATTAGATTATTAATATTTCTGCCTTCTATAGAAGGACACGTCGGTGGCTTTTAGCAGTATCTGTCATAGAAGCCGCATCCTTAACCAAAGCGTTGACTTAATCTCCGAAGAGATCCCGATGAAGGGGGGCAGGGTAAAAAGTTAATGAGCTGCGTCTGAATCTAATTAAGATCCTTACTCTGCAGTTCGAGGCAGTGATGGAGTGCCTTAGGAAAGGAGACAAGTAGTGTCCCCTCTTCTCTAGCCACAGTTTTACGGGCTTCTGGGACGTAAAGGATCACTTAGAAAGCAAGAGAACAGCACTCTAGCATCTGAACTACATAGCCGAAGGGCAAATGGGTCCACTCATGAGCAAAACCAAGCGTACAATATTTCTTAATTAACGTATGCAAGACAGAAGTTAAATTGGTGAAATATTGACTTCCCGTGTTGGAAACAAGCTCTTCAGTCATCATAAGATAAGTGCTTGTCTCCAGGCAGAACCTTAATGTACATTGTTGGCCAATTTCATAGGACACTTTGAACTTCACATTTCTAACAATTAGTGTTGTCACTGGAGAAGAAAAAAAGAATCAAAGCCTTTTGTGTAGAGATAATATGATAGAAAATACAGTATTCGCTTTGTTTGAAATGAAATTTCAGGAAATTTATGATGTTATTAAAGGGGTACTCCGCCCCTAGACATCTCATCCCCTATCCAAAGGATAAGGGATAAGATGTCTGATTGCTGGGGACCCCCGCAATCTCATCTGCGGCACCCCAGACATCCAGTGCACAGAGCAAACTTTGCTCCATGTTGGATGACTGGTGATGTGGGGTGGAAGCTTGTGATGTCATGGCCATGCCCCCTCAATGCAAGTCTATGGGAGGGGAGTGACGGCCGTCATGCCCCCTCCCATAGACTTGCATTGAGGGGGCTTAGCCGTGGCGTCACGAGCCTCCAGCGATGCATCCGATGCTCTAAACGAATACCAGATGCAGCAGGGAGATCGCAGAGTCCCGCCGCTGGAGACCCCCGCAATCAGACATCTTATCCCCTATCCTTTGGGTAGGGGATAAGGTGTCTAGGGGTGCAGGATCCCTTTAACGGATAGAATTCGCAGTTTGATTTATTTTCATCTGTCACATTGTTGCAAACTTTATTTAGCAGTTCCTTAAGGTTTAAAACCTCTTCCCTATCCACCAAAGGAAGAGCAGAGGCCCTGTTCTAGAGATCGTGGGGGGTCCCAGTGTTTGGACCCCCTGCGATCAGACCCTTATCCCGTATACTGTGGAAAGGGGATACATTTTTAATAATAGGATAATCCATTAAAGAATGGTCACGATTAGAAAGTAGGAACTGAATTTTTTTCCCAAAAAAACTAACTTGGGTCATGGGAATTTACCACAATGCCACAGGCAGCCTGTGGACAAGAACGGTATTGCTTGTGGTAAAAAAAAAAATTAGAACGATTAATCTAGTTGTGATTTGAGTTAGCGACAACTAACATTGCAACTTCATGTCTAAGCTCCTCTTCAAAGCCCCAGAGTGCCGATGCTTACCACTGACCTGCATCAAAAGGCCCACATTGGGCACATTAGCATCTTAACTGGATCATGAAGAAGGCAGCCTGGTGTGATAAATCCTATTTTCATCATGTGGATGCTTGGGTCTATGTTAATTATCGGGGAATGACATTGTGCACTTTGAGGGGGGGAAAAAAAAAAAACAAGCTGGTGGATGCAATGTGATGGTATGGGCAAACCTTGGACCATGTGGCTGTTTTTCCAGTACCACCTACCTAAATGGTTGTTGCAGACCAAGTATGCCTTGATGGCAATGATCATGCCAATGGCAGTGGTAGGAGAATGTGCCTTGCCACATTGCAAAAATGTTTCAGGACCTAAAGGAGATTAAGGAGGTGATGTGAATTTTGAGCATCTGTAGGATTTTCTAGAAAAACAAAGTTTGATCATCTTGGTGTCATATACCACAGGGCCATCTTCATAGGTCTTCTGGGGTCCATGGCTTGAATGAGAGGTATCTTCCTACTCCAGATGCAGGATAGGTCATATTTCATTTGGAAAAGACATTGTACACCTAAACTTATTTTGTTATTTTATCTACAAAGAAGACGGGAAGACGGCACTCACCATAAAACGGGAAATCTTTATTCTTTGGTTGAAAAGAGATGCATGCAGGTCAGGGAGTGACACAGACAGTGGGGGTCACAGGTTACTTATATGTCCACTTAAAATATAGGATAGTTAATTTAACCCATAACTACCCCCCATTTGTGAGGGTCGGGGTTTTTGTTTAAAGTCCCATGCAAATCAATGGGAAATGTATGTTCCCACATAACTTCCGTACGGCTGGAGATATTTCAATACCTGGTACACATATTACAGGTCGGGATATAAGGACGGGATGGGATGTCGGCATATGAGGTCGGGATAGGAGGTCGAGATAGCAGGTCGAAATAGGAGGTTGAAATAGGAGGACGGGATGATCGGGATAGGAGGTTGGGTTAGGAGGTCGGGATAGGAGGTCGAGATAGCAGGTTGAAATAGGAGGTCGAAATATGAGGACGGGATGAGAGGATGGGATAGGAGGTCGGGATTGGAGGTCGATATAGGAGGTCGGGATAGGAGGACGGGATAAGAGGTCGAGATAGGAGGATAGGATGGTCGGGATAGGAGGTCGAGATAGGTCAAAATAGGAGGATGGGATAGGAGGACGTGATAGGAGGTCAGGATAGGAGGTTGAGATAGGAGGACGGGATATGAGGACTGTTGGCAGTATATAAGCAGCGCAAGAAGGCGGGTTCCCCTGCGCGCAAACTCTGTAAAAGTCCTCAAAGGATGTCGATCTTCAATTCCATGAAACAGCAGATGTAATGTTTCGGGTTGTTTGGATGCCCATAGACTTTACCCAGAGCGGCCTCATTACAATAGGATCGTAAAAAGTAAATCTATGCTACCCCAAATATAACGTGAGCGAAGCCGCAGGCAAAAGCTAGTATATATATTCTTTTTTGCTTTTGGGCCTTTTCACCATTATTGAGGGTTTTTCTTTGACTGTATTTGTAGCTATTGTTCAGCTACAAAACAACCTATCACCCAAAAAAAAAAAGGCTACTTTCAATTGGGACATGTTGGGCCACACATGGTGCAAGATCCATGCCAAATAAAATGGCTGAAAGAAAAGGGTATTCTTTTAATTTTTCAGCCATAACAATTATGGCTATAACTATTTGAGAACAAAAAGGACAATTTTTACCCAATGAATTCAATAGAACTCATTGGAAAAAAAAATATGGTAGTCTTCTGAACCATAAAATGAGCATTTTTGGGCCATATAGGAACCACAAAAACTGTGTGGGAACATGGCCCAACAAGCCTAGTTGCTAATTCTCTGCCCTATGTTCAGTGGTGATTCTGCCTCTAGCTGAAGGCCTGACAGATGGTTGCTAGGGACTTGCTGCCCGACAACCCTACTTGAAGGACTGTGATTGTTAGTGTATCCATCAGGGCTGTGGAGTCGGTAGATGAATGTTCCGACTCCGGAGTTTTCTGTACTTCCAACTCCGACTCCCCTGTATTAATATGCGAATGTATTTTATACATTCCTTGAAGGAAAGAAAGGTAACATACCTGTCATTACCACAGGACTACTGGCTGGGAAGCCAACAGTCTACTGTATTGAACAGTTTGTGTGCTGATCTGATGCTGAAGATAGGGCAGTGGGAGGATCAAGGAAGGGGCATTTATTATAAAACATGATTTCTCTAGTAGAATCCCATAGTCATGTTTAAAGTTTAAAAGGGGTACTCCGCCCCTAGACATCTTATCCCCGGGGTCCCGCTGCTGGCGACCCCCGGGATCGCCGCTGCGGCACGCGCTTTCATTACTACACAGAGCGAGTTCGGGGGATGGATACAGAGCGATACAGTGGACGGAGCAGCGTAATGTCATAGCTCCGCCCCTTGTGACATCACGGCCTGCCCCCTTAATGCAAGTCTATGGCAGGGGGTGTGAAGACTGCCACGCCCGCTCCCATAGACTTGTATTGAGGGGGCTGGCTGTGATATCACGAGGGGCAGAGCCATGACGTAACTGTGCTCCAACCCCTGTATCGCCCGTCATTACGCACAGAGCGAACTCGCTCAGTGCAGTAATGATAGCGCGGTGCCGCAGCGGCAATCTTGGGTGTCCCCAGCAGCGGGACCCCGGCGATCTGACATCTTATCCCCTATCCAAAGGGATAAGATGTCTAGGTGCGGAGTACCCTTTTAAGCTAACAATCGAGTTTACAAGTTTTTATAGCCTTAGCTGAATGGCAGAAGTTTTTCCAATGGTTTACAGCTTCAGTCTTGAACTAGTGACCCTCCATTCCCTTCACTTATACAAGTGTCTCTAGTCCTGCAAAAAAACATATTTCCTTAACCCCTTATCAGTGAGAGGCTAGGTTACCCATGGGTTCCCGGTAACAGCAGAACACAACACTATGGAAAGTATAAGTATTGCCGCACCTAATTGTGCATTGTGTGCCATATAGTAAAGCACATGAAAAGCATGCTTCTTCACGGTCACTTAACGTGTTCGTTTTGCGGTTACGTGAGGCACTGCATGCATTGGTCTTTATTCTTAAAGTAGAGAAGTCATTAATTATAACTTTTTGTGAATTGGGACATTTAAACTTGCTTTTTTTATTTTTTATTTATTCCAATCTAAATTTAGTAGGAGTCGGTGCATTGTTTGCCGACTCCGACTCCAGGTACCCAAAATTTCGTCCGACTCCTCAACTCAGACTCCACAGCCCTGGTATCCATAGTAACCAGACATGAAATAACTGTGCAGCATAGCAGCGAGCAATTGTTTCATATCTACACCTATTACACACCATGAGACATATTTCCACGTCACATAACGGAGAAGCCTCCTCTTTAAGATATTTTATATACCAGACCATGAAAGCTTAACCCTTTTAAGAATTTTTACAGCCAAAATGATGTAAACGACTCAGCTATAATAAATAAGATATCATGTCTGCCTGAGACTCTTTTACTCATGGATGATTTTATAGTGTGGAGTGGCAGAAGCAGCTGGGACAGAGATTAATAATACCTGTCATAGTTGCGTTTTATGAGCGGCGCTCAACCAGCTGACCAATACAGAGCAAACAGGTTACTGCAGGATAAGGCCCTCACTATGGTGTAAGTTACATTTTGACAAGTATCCCACTTTATAAGCAAGATTTTATTTTATAATTTTTTTTTATTATTAACCCCTTAAGGATGCCCCCATTAGTAACTGGTGTTTTTTTTTTTTTTTTACCTGCATTTGTCTTTTTAAGTGGTTATAACTTTAAAATTATTTTACTGAGATCGTTTTTAGTGACATATTTGTACTTTAAATTAGTGGCAAAGGTTTGTGAAAAACTCCAAAACATTGCAAAAAAACTAGAAAATTTCTGGCATTTTTTAAAATTACATTTTACGGCGTTCACTGTATGCTAAAAATTATATCTTTATTCTTTGGGTCGGTATGATTATGGGGATACCCACTTCATATGGCTTTTTATGTATTTTCTTTCCTTTTTCCAAAAATATTATTTTTTTCCCTTCTTGTGTGTTTTTTTTCCAACCCCATTGCATGAGGGCATATCTTTTGCGGGACGAGCTGTACTTTTTAATATTGTTATATTTTTGCAATACATGCTACCTTTTGATAAGTAATATTCCACTTTTGGACCAAAATGAGCTAATCTTGTCCTTTTTTTGTTGGTTTTTGGCAGACAGGAGGCCTTCAGCTGCCATGGCAACCATCTGGACCTCATGAGAGCACCGCAAGGTCGCCGACTGTAGACAAGGAGAGCCCACTCTCCATATCAATCCTATGGATGCTGTGATCAGTACATCTATGGGGTTAATGCTGCTGAGACCTGTTCAATCTCTGTCTCGGCAGCTGCATCCTGATTGTGATTGACAGCCGGGCCCTGTCACCGATCTCTTGCGCTACAGGTATTTACTTAGGCGTATGCATACGTGACCACAATGCAATATTTGTGCCAACCCCCACAGCTGGTACGGATCCCAAGATCTTTCCCTTTCTTGTCCAAAGTCTTGAAGACTGTTATCTTCCTCTAAATAAGGAATCAACTTTTTTTTTTATTATATGTGTGTGACAAGGAGCTAATAATCATAAGTAACTCTGATGACAAATGTCAAAATCGTTGGTTGTCACGGGCAGTAAGGGTTCGGTATTAGCATTACTTATGGTCTAGTGTGGTGAGGGTGGCCATACAACATCAACAGCTGTTGGCTGAATGTTCAACCAACAACTATCCCCCAATGTCCCCATATGTGGTTGAACTTTTGTGTGTTTTCAATTAAAAGAGTAGGGGAAAGACGATGCCAGACAGTTCTCGTGGCAACGTATCTCTCTGAGAACAATAGAGTAGGGCAGTTTAAGTCCAGCAAGCCCCCATACATTCAAGAGTGTACAAACACCTTTAAAATCAGTGGTCTAAGGGGGGTTCATGTCTGCATCTGTGGTAGGCTATAGAAGGGGTTTAAGGTAAGTATCCCTGGTGGTCTACAAAAATAACTACATAAAACAAATTTCGTTTTTAATATTTATTCAAATCCCCATCAGGAAATGAACGCTAAAATAAAAAATAAAAATAATAATAAAAGAATCACACCGCATTATATACAAGGCTCGTGACACCACGGGAAAACAAGAAATTTTCCATTAAAATAACACAATTTAACAGTTTTCTGTAAACCTCAGAACCCATAACTAAAAAAAAAAAAAAAATACAAGATTTCATATTGCAATGCTATATTACTTAATTTACTTTTTTTTTTTCTTTATAATATAAAATGAAAATATATAAACAGTCACATTACAATTGTGGGCTCCCCACTGAAATCCAACATCATATCATATTAAATAGGACCCTCCACTTATTAGACTATTCCTGGGGGGGGCAATAATAAAAAAAAAAAAAAAAAAAAAAAAATTATTTCTGATTATTTTCTGACCTGCCTGTGAAGCCGTAATGCACAGGATATCTTCCCATGCATCATACATGCAGAATCAAATGACATTTTTTAAATAAAATTTTAATTTCTGTACATTTTTCCCCCCCATGGTACAATGATATGTATACATGCAAAACAAAAAGGCCGAGAACCCATCTGCTTCTATATACACAAATATTCACAGACTGTATAGAACCCGAAAACAGGTTTCATTAAAACAATACAAAAAGGTTATTATTGGACTTATGGAAAACAATATTTACAGCTATTTTCCTTTAGTTAAAAAATGCTAACATACCGATGCATAAGTGATACATTATTTACAGTCATATTTACATAGGAAGAAAAACATATCTATTTATAATAAAAAATACAATATATTTTAAAATGCTGTTATCTCAAAATGACTTTCTTTACACAAATTTAAATTTTGTTTTGAAACACAAAAATCTTGCAATTTCTAAATTTAGTTAAATAAAAAAAAAATATTTTTTTTCCATATATTTTTGGAGAAATGAAAAAAAAAAAAGAAGAAAAATCTTGTTCAATGGTTCAAGCACAAGTGAGCAGCCAGTCTTTGTCTAATAAAGTGCTTCCCAACCAAGGTGCCTCCAGCTATTGCAAAACTACAACTTCCAGCATACCCGGACAGCATTTTGGGAGTTGAAGTTTGGCAACAGCTGGAGTCACCCTGGTTGAGAAGCACTGGTCGAGTGACCATAATATTGTTTTAAGGGTTGACATTTTGCATTGATCTGTGTTATTATTTATAATACCTTACAAAAACAGGTTATTAATTGATCAAATAAAATAATTTGAGTGAGTGACCCTGTGTTATTTTTAAGCCAACCTAAACACTTCTTTAAAAGAAAAATCTATCCCTGGATAACCTTTATTTTAAATAACTTACAAAATAAAATAAAAATAGGTACATAAAAAATGAAAAATATTATTGATAAAATAATCAATATACTCAATATGAATTAATTATACATAATTAAAAAAATTACCATCAAATTTATACATAGAATTATAATTATATTTTATAATTTGTGATATTTTCCAGTAATTATGAAGGATTTATTTTATATTAATTAAGTACAATAATTTATTCATATGTTTAAAGATAATTTTATCAATAACTTCTGCTTTTTTGAGTACTTTTTATTTTATTTTTTTTAGTGTTCATGCTGGCTTAAAAATAAACATAGGGTCTCATCTCTACCAGTGATTGGCTGAGAAGGCAGAGCCTACTGAGCCATCTCATCTTGACCGGACCGGAGGGAGTTGCAAGGTAAGCTGTGGGGGATCGGGGTGGGTAATGGGCGCAGAGAGCATTTCCCTGTGCTGGGACAGGATCAGGAAGTGCTGAATAGTAGTAGCCTAGGTACAGATAAAACCCCAGAAGCAGGGAAACCAGGAAGATGAATATCACTTAATTTCTTTAAGGGGGTACTCTGCCAGAAAAAAAAATCTTATCCCCCGGCGATCTCTGGGCCGGCCGTGTTGGCGTCCGGAACACGGAAGCTTGGGGCTTCTGTGTTCATGACATCATGCCACGCCCCCTCCATTCATGTCTATGGGAGGGGGTGCGACAGCTAGTATGTAGCAGTCACATCTCCTCCCATAGACATGAATAGAGGGGCGTGGTGGCTGTAGTCGCCAGTAATCCGGCACGGAGCAGAGTTCGCGCCATGCACAGGATGACTGGGGTGCCACAGCAGAGATCGCAGGGGTCCCCAGTGGCAGGACCCCTGTGATCAGACATTTTATTCCCTATCCTTTGGATAGGGGATAAAATGTTTTCTGGCGGAGTACCCCTTTAAGTCACTCAGAGCACTATTAATTTTGCTTCTATTGCAAGACAACTCCTACGTTTCTTTCAAAGATGACAGATTTTTCTCATGTAACTCCACGTCCCTTCAGGCGTGAGTTGAAACTATCAGTATCAGAAAATATAAATATTTTTAAAGATTTATACCTTGCATTCCTATGCACCAAAATATTAGTGCTCTGTACAACCTTTGAGCTGTATAAACATATATTGGGCCATAATGTATCACTGTATTGCCCCATAGACAGAATTGAATGTGAAAAATAAATGAAGGAATGTAACCGAGGTATTGCTTTTTAGAGGAGGCTATCTTTTTAGTACCAGGGCTGAGGCACCTAATCATGGCCTATGGACTCATAGGACCCTGCATGCCCTTATGCACATAGCTCTGAGCCATACATGGTACCCTAAAATTCTTACAATTAGAGCAAAAAAAATAAAAATATTTTTTTTTTCATTCAAACTTAATTTTTAATTATTAGACAGAATTCTCCAGCTTATCACAAAAGGTAAATTGTTTCACTTGCTATGAACTAATGTACCCATTTCATAATTTGTGGGGATAAAAAATACATTATAGGACAGGAAGATATTTTCTAATTTAAAGGCCATCTGTAGTGCATTAACACTTATCCCCTATTCACAGCATAGGGGATAAGTGTTTGATCGTGGGGGGGTCCAAACGCTCTCCTGCACGGGGCAACGGCTCTGCCACGGCTCTCCCATGCAGGAGGTGTGTGTAGCGGCCGACATGCTTCCTCCATGTAGTTCTACAGGAGAGGCGGGAGGCAGCATTTGTGCCTCCCCGCCTCTCCCATAGTACTGTATGGGGAGGGGGGCGTACCATCGATACTACGCGCATTAGCCGCTCACATAGAGCGGCAATGCGGGGCCCCGTTTGGGAGATTGTGGGGGGTCCCAGTGGTCGGACCCCCCACAATCACTTATCCCCTACCCCCCACGATCACTTATCCCCTAACACTTATAAGTGTTATAACGCTGCAGATGTCCTTTAAATGTGTTACTCCACATATTACTTCTATTTATATACACAGCATACTGTATATCTATATACATATTTTTAGGCACACAACAAGTGAGGGCATGTCACAGAGATACTCAGTAAAATGTTATTTTCGATAATTCACATGTAAACTGTTAGCTGCCTCTTGAAGTAAATAACTGTGTAAAATTTTTGTGTTTAAATAAAACATTGATTGGTTGGATATTCACCCGGGCCATAGCTAAAGCACTAGATTTATTATGTGTTTGCAATGGTATAAGACACAAAAGCTAAATTTTGGCAGACTGTAAACAAGATATTAATAGTTAATCACCCATATAATAAATAAGGGGGAATCAAAGAATAAAACTTTAGCATCTGACCATTTTGATAGTATTTAGGTCAGAATTCAACTTAAAATAACATTCTTAAAGTCTGATTTAGCAAAGCTAATGGTAAAAGAAAATGTAGGCAGAAGTAGTAAAGAACACATCCATTCGCTGAATTTTCTATTGAAAAAAACTGACATGTCAATATGAATTCTTCAAATATGTAAACTATAATACTAAGGGATTGTTCCAGAATGTTCCCTATACTGTCAAAAGGGGGAAATATTGAAAGCAGATTGACTTCAAAGAAGAATTTAATAAAATATTAAGTTGTGCTTTTGGTTAAATATATATTGTATATGCAGAAATAGGTATTTCTAGCATAAAGAAACCTACTATAACCAAAGCCACAAGTGTGGCTTTGCGCTATGTGAACATATAGTGTTCTGTATGTTTTACTGAAATTACAGCTTTTTATCAAACCATATATTTCATATTTTGTTTTCCAATTACATCAAAACAATTCTACATTTTGGAGAATTAGTTAAGGTTTCATTCATTTACTTTGTGTCTAATAATTTAGCTAATTGTTTTATTGGCGATAAGACAATCTTTTGGGCAAATCATTTTATAGGAACATTCACATCATGTTCTGGCTATACATTTTGGGTATACATCGGAATTTCCTCACAAAGGTACTACAACCTATATCATGGCATGGCCATAGACTTGGCAATAGAACAAACGTAGTCTACTTGTAACCTGCTCTGTATTACACCAGTATATGTTTTATTTGTGGGACTCTTATCCTGATGTCAAACTTAAAAGGGAACCGGTCATGATTTTTCCTAAACCATTACCTGACCGGGTTTGTCCCCAGCAGCTTTTTCCTGCTTAGGTATAGGGAAAGATCTATCAATCAAGGTTGGCAGGGTGGGGAGAAGCCATCGGGCACCATCCTAATGACTTGTGGTTCCACTCAGCAAGAACGTGACGATAGGTTTTCTTTAAGCTGGAAAAACAGGTGTTCGTTTCTAAATGTTTCAGAACTGTTAATTACCCATATTTTGTAGTGGACTATAAATAAAAGGCTGCAGATAATGGAGGGGTGCCACTATGTTCTTTTTTTAAATATTCAAGACCATATAATGCCTCTATACAACCTTCGAGTTTTATGGAGCCATATAGCACCCATAGAATTCAATTGGGTCAGATTACACCTGTGGAGGGGCTCTAATTGTTTTTTTAAACAGTTCTAATACAGTGCCCTGTCCCAACATTTGCTGTATGGTTTAGGTATGCTCCCCAAGAATTAGTGCTTCAAGTTGAGACTTTGATGTGCACTATGAAGACACACTGAATTCCTATGCCCTGTATGATGGGTCCACAGGGACCCTGCCTCCCTACAGGGTCTATTATGAGACATTAGGCGATATTGAGCAGTATAGAGTTTAAATATGTTTCGATATAGCTATATTAAGGATGTAAGAAGATCACCTACATATGGTATGGTACACAATAAAGCCAAAAACTAGACCTCATCACAACATTTTGCACTGCAGTATGGAAATTACTAACCTAAATCCTCCCATTTGTACAGACAATCGTCCTTTGAGGATTTGTTTTTATAGGTTAGATACTTGTATTTTGTATGTACTTTAATATGATTCAATAACAAAAAGTATTCTTAACCAGAAAGAGAGGAAGTCTGTTTGTAAGGGTACTTTAAATAATGGCTCATATAGATCATATTGACTCGGTGCCCTGGACTATATGCATTGGCTGTAAAAGCACTGTGCTTTACCATGAGCTCATTTGGGGTGATGATGCCCAAACTATCAATTTCTATGCATCTTCTGAACAAAAACCACAGACTATCCTTAAGACAGGACATGTATGATTAGTTGGGGTGTGACCACCAGAATCTTCCCGATCAGAAGAACAAGAACTTTGCCTTCAATGGTTATCCATGTACTTATGCAAAGCTGTGTCTGATACTTAAAGGGGTATTCCAGGCAAAAACTTTTTTTTTATATATCAACTGGCTCAGGAAAGTTAAACATTAAAAAATCTTAATCCTTCCAATAGTTATTAGCTTCTGAAGTTTTCTGTCTAACTGCTCAATGATGATGTCACGTCCAGGGAGCTGTGCATGATGGGAAAATATCCCCATAGGAGCTGGACAGCTCCCGGGACGCGAGTCATCAGAAAGCAGTTAGACAGCAGTTAGAACTTCAGAAGCTAATAACTATTGGAAGGATTACGATTTTTTCATAGAAGTAATTTACAAATCTGTTTAACTTTCCGGAGCCAGTTGATATATAAAAAAAAGTTTTTGCCTTGAATACCCCTTTAATCTCAACATTTATGTGAATGAGGATTGGTTTGAGTACAAGGCACAGCCACAGTGGGGACTGAGGGTAGGATCCTCAAAATCCCATTATAATAACCTATTCTTATGGTTAACCAATTTAAAAAGAACCTGTCAATCATTTCTTTCTGACAAACCCATTTTATGTATAAAGTGTACTACAGACAAAAAAAAAAATATGAAAGAAAAAGAAAAACAAAAAAGTCCTAATTGTAAAAGGTCAGTCTAAAAAGTAATAATTATTACCATTATTGTCTAAACAAAATGTCAAAATGGATATTCACATAATTGAGGGCCCATCTTAGTATTCTCCTTGTAGAAACGGAAAGTCTTTGTCAAATCAAATGGCAATCTTGTTACTTAGGGAAAAAGACTAAGTATTCCATTTACCACTAGGTTACACCGCTGTGACCTTGTGGTAACCAGCCAGCTTCACTGTGCTTGCTGCATTGATTTTATATTAAGGACAACCTGCCAGGAACATAAAAGTATCCAAAAGAAAAACCATAATAATCAGAATAAGGATAACATATTGAAAAACATTGTGTTCTTGTCGCCATCTGGTTGCTTATGTGCTTAAAAATGACTGAGAAAACTTAAATGCCAGTTTTATGTATCATATTTTGCCTAAAAACACTGTAAATACTCAAGTCAAAAGAATATCTTGTTATCAAAGTATATGTCATTAAATTTTACTTAATCTTATAGGGGGGTGTGAGGCAATGATTGATGCAGGGTTGGAGGTGTAATGTAATAGTTACCCGTATTTAAAGTGTTCAATACTAAAAACTTAGTATTTGTCCTTTTTTTTTTTTCAAGTACCCCAGAAAAACGCCAAATTTGCCAACTGCTGACATGAACCATAACATATATTATACCCAGCAGCTAAATTACGAGCAACATAAAATAATAAAGGTAAAAAAAGATGAGGTTTTAATAACAATACTTGTACATTTACTAGAACCACAAGCAAGATCAACCTAAGTCCATAAAATGATAAAATGTCCATAAGATCATGCCATTTATTACGTCATGCATGATACAATGAAAAACAAAAATTCTGAAATCCGAAACAATCTGTTACAAATTTTTCAGTATTTTATTCAGGCTCCTTTTTTATTGTTAGCATATCAAGAAGCCCATATTTGCTGCTATTGGAATTATGCAAAGTGTTATTTACACCATTTGGCGGTTTGGAGAAACCAATGCCGTTTGTTCCTCTACTGTGGGCCGACTCTCTTTTGAAGGTCATCTCTGCTGCCTGTCCCAACAGTGACTCAGTCCAGCTGGCTCGATCTTGTAAGTCCTGACTAGCAGCTGTGTGTGCCCCCTTTTGTAGCATATAATACAATATAGGGTTGGTTTTTGTCAGTCTAGGGGAGTCTTTCCCCAAGTCATTTTTTTCCATGTCTGTGATAACCCATTTAATGGGAGCTTTATCAGTGGGGGGAGGGCACATATTCACAAGTCCGGATTCAGCAGTCCATGGGGGGTTATTTCTTAAAATATCTGGGGAAGAATGAGGAGAGTTCTTTAAAGGAGATGGATATTGAAATGACATTTGACCTAAATTATTTTGGTGAGAATGCTTTCCCATGAACATATTTAGAGAAGGAAGCATGAATTCGGAGTTTCCTGACAAGTTACTTCTGTTTCCTCTTAGGAGTTCATCAACTGGTGTATTGTTCCTATGCTGAGAGTCCCTGACACAATTCTCTGAAAGCAAAAGTTGTTTCAACACATTAAAACCTTTACTCTCTCTTGACCAACTCAAGTTTTTATTCCCACTTAAGGAATTCTGACCCGTAAGGTTCTTGTTATCATGTTCAGTTTTTGTGCCATTGATTTTGTCTTCGAGGAGAAAAGGTGACTCACAAGAAGAGGGTGAAGTGCAGAACCGCTGGTTCCCAGCATCTGGTGAACTTATTTTTGCTATCTTTAGTTGGCTTTCAACGGGGTCGTTTTGGTGCATTTTTCTTTTTTTAGGCACAATGCAAGATATTTTTGAATCTATCTGCTTGGACTCAGAATGTCTATTATTTACATTGAGATCACTAATATCATAGCCATCCTGGTTTTGACGTAGCAAACGACTTAAAAGGCCATTTTTTGAAAGTGAAAAGTCATGTGGAGAAGAGTGTGAAGATCTGACATCCTCTGGAGCCGGTCTTACAGTTTTGTGCAAAGACGCTGCTAAGGGGCTTGGAACACTTGTTTCTCGGTCACCAGCACCGACATCATCCTCAGGCTCAGTTTTAATTTTGAAAGCCACAATTTGCTCACTTGGAGACTTTGCAGTCCTATCTGTGTTTACTTCATCTTTTATCACTGGTTTCTGCACTTTGTCGTTTTTGCATTTGCTGTTAGGCGCAGCTAGCAGCAGTTGAAGTACGGTGCGTCGTTCTAGAAGGTTTTCAATTTCAGAGCCAGAAAAGGAGGGGTCCACTGGCGTAGATGGACTACTAAAACCTCTCCCTTCTTCAAATGTCCGTGATGGATTTGTAACAAGAGGACTGTTTAGTCGCTCAATCAGCCCGACAGGCTTGGAGTTAGCCAGACCTACCGGTTTTGACTGCCTCTGATCATCGGAAGGAGATGTCGGCTTTCCACACTGAGCTAAATTTTGTAACATCTTGCTAGCGCTGAAAGCTGTATTTTGTGCATTTTCCTTGACTAGCGGGATAGTTGTTTGAGTTGTTTGAAGTGCTTTGTTTCTGGTAAGCTCTATTAAATGACTTGATGCTGGATTTATGATCCTTTCAGGGTGAATGTTGTTTATAAATGATGTAAAAGGAGGCTTGACTGGAAATGGCTGGTGAGTTAGGTTCATCGGAGAATCCGGTTTGGAGGATGAGTGCAAAGAGAGTGTATTTAATGGAGAGGAATTGCGTATAGTTGGACTTTCTAAGAGAGGACCAGGTGCCGGGAAACTAAATTTTGTCAAGTCTGTGGCCTTCTGTTGTGTCTGAAGATCTTCAATTGTTGATGGATCGTCTGTTTTATGCCCGAGCAACAGCTGTAACAGTGTTACTTTTTGATATGGTTTTAGTGAATTATCCACAGTATCTTTATTTTCTTTGCTGATATCAATTCCATTGACTTTTGGATCCCAATTGTGAAGCAACGATTCAGTTAAATTTTCAATAGAGGCTGCAGAATGCAACATCTTGGGCTTGTCTACTCTGTTCTTGAAGGACAAATCTATAGGTACACAGTTAGAATGAGTGCTTTCATCATCACTGCTCTCCTCTTCTGTAAAGCTGGGATTGTTATCAGAACAGTCATCCGTGGTCGTAGGTGTAGCACTTTCGTCAAACGCAGAATACTTCTCATTTTGTGAGAGGTTTTTTCCGACACTGGCACCATTTTGGCTCTTTAGAAGGTGCAGAAGCAAGCTGTTGTTGGGTGATGGCTTTCCGTGACTTCTTTCTAAATGATTCTTATATCCGACTGTTTTCAGAGGAGAGTTTGGAACACCAAGCGTGCTTGGAAATGGAGAGATATTGCCTGCATTACTTAATCCATTGGTGACAGTCTTTACTTGGGCATTGAGACTAGTGGGCACATTTGATGGCAACTGAAGCCGGCCAAAATCTTTCTCTGAAGTCTCCTTTAATCTCGCCATTGCTGCCAGCCTTTCACTTGCTAACTGACTTGCGCTCTGTGCTTTAAGGGCATGCTCCCTAGAGTACTGCTGCAAGTGTGCCTCACTAGAAAGCAGAAGTGCAAGCTGACTACAGGCCACACTTGGTTTAGGCGAAGCGGCGGGACTTGACCTTTTCTCTACCATATTAGCAACAGCTTGAAGTCTTGCAGCACATGAAATAGGCTCACCTACCACTTTATTGGTACCTTGTGCGGAAAGAGAAGGTTCAGCAAACTTTTCCTGAATAGAACTTTTAGGCAGACCAGTCAAATTACTGTCCAATGGATTATCTTTTGATCTGCTTTTGTTTAAAAGAGTCTTTAAGTGATTCGAAGCCAAACCATAACATTGGGTATCCTTTTCTTCCAGGTTTCCCTGCTGATTAAGAGAAAAGCCTTGGTCTTTAAGACTTTGTTTAATCTGTTGAGACAGTGCAACACTCTGCAGCCTAGAACTGAATGACTGCAGCAAAGAAGCCAGCAACGTGCTATCTTGTTTCCCTTTTGGAACATTTTCAACCATCCCAGCTAATAGAGATTCGTTTTTGCCATTTCCATTGATAGAATCAGATAAACGCCTTCTCTTTGCAGCGTGCCAGTCCTCTGAAGACTGCAAAAGTCTGGCCTTCTTGAGATGCAACATGCCGGATGACTGATTACTGTTGTGCACCGGGGCATTATTCTTACAGTTCGTAAAAACATTCCCAGAAATGTTAAAGTTATCTTCAGCTTTTACACGGCCTGAAAGTTTGTCAACCGCTGTTACAGAGCCGCCTGCTGCTTGATGCATTAGTAATCCTTCTAGATACGTTAAAACAATGGGATCCTGTTGCATTTCAGAGCCAAGCTCTTCTCCATGAGTCATGTTCAACAAACGTATTCGGAAAAGCTATGTCTTTACCTACTTTAGAGAACACTGAAGACTAAGACTAAAATATTTGTAAAGTAGGTGTCTATGTTCTTTAAAATCATTTCCGGTATAACATTTCCAAACAGATGTCCTCTGGAGAATCTTGGCCAAGAATATGAATGTTCCATCAAATTAGTGTTGAGGCAACATGTTTTAATTGTGTGTATC